>NW_027227272.1:0-78105 GCF_037783145.1 Equus przewalskii | reverse complement strand
TTTCACAGGGCTTTTTAAGAGATGTTCCCGGTAGGCTGTAAGAGCACTGTGCAGAGCGAGTTGTTTCTTAGCTTCCCAAAGAGCTGGAAGCAAGATGCAGTAAGGCCCAACTCGGCCTTTGTTAAGGAGCCTGCACGTTGTGCCTTTCAGCTCTAGGGCAATGTGGCACACCGAGGGCAGAAGTTCTACTTCAGCCACATTAGGCCTGAAAAAGAAACTGCGTTTCACAGGCCTTTGTAAGAGATGTTCCCGGTAGTCTGTAAGAGCACTGTGCAGAGCGAGTTGTTTCTTAGCTTCCCAAAGAGCTGGAAGCAAGATGCTCTGGGCCCAACTCGCCCTTTGTTAAGAAGCCTGCACGTTGTGCCTTTCAGCTCTAGGGCAATGTGGCACACCCAGGGCAGAAGTTCTACTTCAGCCAGATCAGGCCTGCCAAGAAACTGCGTTTCACAGGCCTTTGTAAGAGATGTTCCCGGTAGGCTGTAAGAGCACTGTGCAGAGCGAGTTGTTTGTTAGCTTCCCAAAGAGCTGGAAGCAAGATGCTCTGGGGCCCAACTCGCCCTTTGTTAAGAAGCCTGCACGTTGTGCCTTTCAGCTCTATGGCAATGTTTCACACCCAGGTCAGAAGTTCTACTTCAGCCAGATCAGGCCTGCAAAGAAACTGCGTTTCACAGGCCTTTGTAAGAGATGTTCCCGGTAGGCTGTAAGAGCACTGTGCAGAGCGAGTTGTTTCTTAGCTTCCCAAAGAGCTGGAAGCAAGATGCTCTGGGGCCCAACTCGCCCTTTCTTAAGAAGCCTGCACGTTGTGCCTTTCAGCTCTAGGGCAATGTGGCACACCCAGGGCAGAAGTTCTACTTCAGCCAGATCAGGCCTGCAAAGAAACTGCGTTTCACAGGCCTTTGTAAGAGATGTTGCCGGTAGGATGTAAGAGCACTGTGCAGAGCGAGTTGTTTCTTAGCTTCCCAAAGAGCTGGAAGCAAGATGCTGTGGGGCCCAACTCGCCCTTTGTTAACAAGCCTGCACGCTGTGCCTTTCAGCTCTAGGGCAATGTGGCACACCCAGGGCAGAAGTTCTACTTCAGCCAGATCAGGCCTGCAAAGAACTGCATTTCACAGGCCTTTGTAAGAGATGTTCTCGGTAGGCTGTAAGAGCAGTGTGCATAGCGAGTTGTTTCTTAGCTTCCCAAAGAGCTTGAAGCAATGTGCTGTGGGGCCCAACTCGCCCTTTCTTAAGAAGCCTGCACGTTGTGCCTTTCAGCTCTAGGGCAATGTGGCACACCCAGGGCAGAAGTTCTACTTCAGCCAGATCAGGCCTGCAAAGAAACTGCGTTTAACAGGCCTTTGTAAGAGATGTTCCCGGTAGGCTGTAAGAGCACTGTGCAGAGCGAGTTGTTTCTTAGCTTCCCAAAGAGCTGGAAGCAAGATGCTCTGGGGCCCAACTCGCCCTTTGTTAAGAAGCCTGCACGTTGTGCCTTTCAGCTCTAGGGCAAAGTGGCACACCCAGCTCAGAAGTTCTACTTCAGCCAGATCAGGCCTGCAAAGAAACTGCGTTTCCCATGCCTTTGTAAGAGATATTCCCGGTAGGCTGTAAGAGCACTGTGCAGAGCGAGTTGTTTCTTAGCTTCCCAAAGAGCTGGAAGCAAGATGCTCTGGGGCCCAACTCGCCCTTTGTTAAGAAGCCTGCACGTTGTAGCTTTCAGCTCTAGGGCAATGTGGCACACCCAGGGCAGAAGTTCTACTTCAGCCAGATCAGGCCTGCAAAGAAACTGCGTTTCACAGGCCTTTTTAAGAGATGTTGCCGGTAGGCTGTAAGAGCACTGTGCAGAGCGAGTTGTTTCTTAGCTTCCCAAAGAGCTGAAAGCAAGATGATGTGGGGCCCAACTCGCCCTTTGTTAACAAGCCTGCACGCTGTGCCTTTCAGCTCTAGGGCAATGTGGCACACCCAGATCAGAAGTTCTACTTCAGCCAGATCAGGCCTGCAAAGAACTGCATTTCACAGGCCTTTGTAAGAGATGTTCTCGGTAGGCTGTAAGAGCAGTGTGCATAGCGAGTTGTTTCTTAGCTTCCCAAAGAGCTTGTGCAATGTGCTGTGGGGCCCAACTCGCCCTTTGTTAAGAAGCCTGCACGTTGTGCCTTTCAGCTCTAGGGCAATGTGGCACAAGCAGGGCAGAAGTTCTACTTCAGCCAGATCAGGCCTGCAAAGAAACTGCGTTTCACAGGCCTTTGTAAGAGATGTTCCCGGTAGGCTGTAAGAGCACTGTGCAGAGCGAGTTGTTTCTTAGCTTCCCAAAGAGCTGGAAGCAAGATGCTCTGGGGCCCAATTCGCCCTTTGTTAAGAAGCCTGCACGTTGTGCCTTTCAGCTCTAGGGCAATGTGGCACACCCAGGGCAGAAGTTCTACTTCAGCCAGATCAGGCCTGCAAAGAAACTGCCTTTCACAGGCCTTTGTAAGATATGTTCCCGGTAGGCTGTAAGAGCAGTGTGCAGAGCGAGTTATTTCTTAGCTTCCCAAAGAGCTGGAAGCAAGATGCTCTGGGGCCCAACTCGCCCTTTGGTAAGAAGCCTGCACGTTGTGCCTTTCAGCTCTAGGGCAATGTGGCACACCCTGGGCAGAAGTTCTACTTCAGCCAGATCAGGCCTGCAAAGAAACTGCGTTTAACAGGCCTTTGTAAGAGATGTTCCCGGTAGGCTGTAAGAGCACTGTGCAGAGCGAGTTGTTTCTTAGCTTCCCAAAGAGCTGGAAGCAAGATGCTCTGGGGCCCAACTCGCCCTTTGTTAAGAAGCCTGCACGTTGTGCCTTTCAGCTCTAGGGCAAAGTGGCACACCCAGCTCAGAAGTTCTACTTCAGCCAGATCAGGCCTGCAAAGAAACTGCGTTTCCCATGCCTTTGTAAGAGATATTCCCGGTAGGCTGTAAGAGCACTGTGCAGAGCGAGTTGTTTCTTAGCTTCCCAAAGAGCTGGAAGCAAGATGCTCTGGGGCCCAACTCGCCCTTTGTTAAGAAGCCTGCACGTTGTGCCTTTCAGCTCTAGGGCAATGTGGCACACCCAGGGCAGAAGTTCTACTTCAGCCAGATCAGGCCTGCAAAGAAACTGCGTTTCACAGGCCTTTGTAAGAGATGTTGCCAGTAGGCTGTAAGAGCACTGTGCAGAGCGAGTTGTTTCTTAGCTTCCCAAAGAGCTGGAAGCAAGATGATGTGGGGCCCAACTCGCCCTTTGTTAACAAGCCTGCACGCTGTGCCTTTCAGCTCTAGGGCAATGTGGCACACCCAGATCAGAAGTTCTACTTCAGCCAGATCAGGCCTGCAAAGAACTGCATTTCACAGGCCTTTGTAAGAGATGTTCTCGGTAGGCTGTAAGAGCACTGTGCAGAGCGAGTTGTTTCTTAGCTTCCCAAAGAGCTGGAAGCAAGATGCTCTGGGGCCCAATTCGCCCTTTGTTAAGAAGCCTGCACGTTGTGCCTTTCAGCTGTAGGGCAATGTGGCACACCCAGGGCAGAAGTTCTACTTCAGCCAGATCAGGCCTGCATAGAAACTGCGTTTCACAGGCCTTTGTAAGAGATGTTCCCTGTAGGCTGTAAGAGCACTGTGCAGAGCGAGTTGTTTCTTAGCTTCCCAAAGAGCTGGAAGCAAGATGCTCTGGGGCCCAACTCGCCCTTTGTTAAGAAGCCTGCACGTTGTGCCTTTCAGCTCTAGGGCAATGTGGCACAGCGAGGGCAGAAGTTCTACTTGAGCCAGATTAGGCCTGCAAAGAAACTTCATTTCACAGGCCTTTGTAAGAGATGTTCCCGGTAGGCTGTAAGAGCACTGTGCAGAGCGAGTTGTTTCTTAGCTTCCCAAAGAGCTGGAAGCAAGATGCTGTGGGGCCCAACTCGCCCTTTGTTAAGAAGCCTGCACGTTGTGCCTTTCAGCTCTAGGGCAATGTGGCACACCCAGGGCAGAAGTTCTACATCAGCCAGATCAGGCCTGCAAAGAAACTGCGTTTCACAGGCCTTTGTAAGAGATGTTCCCGGTAGGCTGTAAGAGTACTGTGCAGAGCGAGTTGTTTCTTAGCTTCCGAAAGAGCTGGAAGCAAGATGCTCTGGCGCCCAACTCGCCCTTTGTTAAGAAGCCTGCACGTTGTGCCTTTCAGCTCTAGGGCAATGTGGCACACCCAGGGCAGAAGTTCTCCTTCAGCCAGATCAGGCCTGCATAGAAACGGCGTTTCACAGGCCTTTGTAAGAGATGTTCCCGGTAGGCTGTAAGAGCACTGTGCAGAGCGAGTTGTTTCTTAGCTTCCCAAGAGCTGGAAGCAAGATGCTCTGGGCCCAAATCGCCCTTTGTTAAGAAGCCTGCACGTTGTGCCTTTCAGCTCTAGGGAAATGTGGCACACCCAGGGCAGAAGTTCTACTTCAGCCAGATCAGGCCTGCAAAGAAACTGCGTTTCACAGGGCTTTTTAAGAGATGTTCCCGGTAGGCTGTAAGAGCACTGTGCAGAGCGAGTTGTTTCTTAGCTTCCCAAAGAGCTGGAAGCAAGATGCAGTACGGCCCAACTCGGCCTTTGTTAAGGAGCCTGCAAGTTGTGCCTTTCAGCTCTAGGGCAATGTGGCACACCGAGGGCAGAAGTTCTACTTCAGCCACATTAGGCCTGAAAAAGAAACTGCGTTTCACAGGCCTTTGTAAGAGATGTTCCCGGTAGGCTGTAAGAGCACTGTGCAGAGCGAGTTGTTTCTTAGCTTCCCAAAGAGCTGGAAGCAAGATGCTCTCGGGCCCAATTCGCCCTTTGGTAAGAAGCCTGCACGTTGTGCCTTTCAGCTCTAGGGCAATGTGGCACACCCAGGGCAGAAGTTCTACTTCAGCCAGATCAGGCCTGCAAAGAAAGTGCGTTTCACAGGCCTTTTTAAGAGATGTTCCCGGTAGGCTGTAAGAGCACTGTGCAGAGCGAGTTGTTTCTTAGCTTCCCAAAGAGCTGGAAGCAAGATGCTCTGGGGCCCAATTCGCCCTTTGTTAAGAAGCCTGCACGTTGTGCCTTTCAGCTGTAGGGCAATGTGGCACACCCAGGGCAGAAGTTCTACTTCAGCCAGATCAGGCCTGCATAGAAACTGCGTTTCACAGGCCTTTGTAAGAGATGTTCCCTGTAGGCTGTAAGAGCACTGTGCAGAGCGAGTTGTTTCTTAGCTTCCCAAAGAGCTGGAAGCAAGATGCTGTGGGGCCCAACTCGCCCTTTGTTAACAAGCCTGCACGCTGTGCCTTTCAGCTCTAGGGCAATGTGGCACACCCAGGGCAGAAGTTCTACTTCAGCCAGATCAGGCCTGCAAAGAACTGCATTTCACAGGCCTTTGTAAGAGATGTTCTCGGTAGGCTGTAAGAGCAGTGTGCATAGCGAGTTGTTTCTTAGCTTCCCAAAGAGCTTGAAGCAATGTGCTGTGGGGCCCAACTCGCCCTTTGTTAAGAAGCCTGCACGTTGTACCTTTCAGCTCTAGGGCAATGTGGCACACGCAGGGCAGAAGTTCTACTTCAGCCAGATCAGGCCTGCAAAGAAACTGCGTTTCACAGGCATTTGTAAGAGATGTTCCCGGTAGGCTGTAAGAGCACTGTGCAGAGCGAGTTGTTTCTTAGCTTCCCAAAGTGCTGGAAGCAAGATGCTCTCGGGCCCAATTCGCCCTTTGGTAAGAAGCCTGCACGTTGTGCCTTTCAGCTCTAGGGCAATGTGGCACACCCAGGGCAGAAGTTCTACTTCAGCCAGATCAGGCCTGCAAAGAAACTGCGTTTCACAGGCCTTTGTAAGAGATGTTCCCGGTAGGCTGTAAGAGCACTGTGCAGAGCGAGTTGTTTCTTAGCTTCCCAAAGAGCTGGAAGCAAGATGCTCTGGGGCCCAACTCGCCCTTTGTTAAGAAGCCTGCACGTTGTGCCTTTCAGCTCTAGGGCAATGTGGCACACCCAGGGCAGAAGTTCTACTTCAGCCAGATCAGGCCTGCCAAGAAACTGCGTTTCACAGGCCTTTGTAAGAGATGTTCCCGGTAGGCTGTAAGAGCAGTGTGCAGAGCGAGTTGTTTCTCAGCTTCCCAAAGAGCTGGAAGCAAGATGCTGTGGGGCCCAACTCGCCCTTTGTTAAGAAGCCTGCACGTTGTGCCTTTCAGCTCTAGGGCAATGTGGCACACGCAGGGCAGAAGTTCTACTTCATCAAGATCAGGCATGCAAAGAAACTGCGTTTCACAGGCCTTTGTAAGAGATGTTCCCGGTAGGCTGTAAGAGCACTGTGCAGAGCGAGTTGTTTCTTAGCTTCCCAAAGAGCTGGAAGCAAGATGCTCTGGGGCCCAACTCGCCCTTTTTTAAGAAGCCTGCACGTTGTGCCTTTCAGCTCTAGGACAATGTGGCACACCCAGGGCAGAAGTTCTACTTCAGCCAGATCAGGCCTGCAAAGAAAGTGCGTTTCACAGGCCTTTGTAAGAGATGTTCCCGGTAGTCTGTAAGAGCACTGTGCGGAGCGAGTTGTTTCTTAGCTTCCCAAAGAGCTGGAAGCAAGATGCTGTGGGGCCCAACTCGCCCTTTGTTAAGAAGCCTGCACGTTGTGCCTTACAGCTCTAGGGCAATGTGGCACACCCAGGGCAGAAGTTCTACTTCAGCCAGATCAGGCCTGCAAAGAAAGTGCGTTTCACAGGCCTTTGTAAGAGATATTCCCAGTAGGCTGTAAGAGCACTGTGCAGAGCGAGTTGTTTCTTAGCTTCCCAAAGAGCTGGAGGCAAGATGCTCTGGGGCCCAACTCGTCCTTTGTTAAGAAGCCTGCACGTTGTGCCTTTCAGCTCTAGGGCAATGTGGCACACCCAGCTCAAAAGTTCTACTTCAGCCAGAGCAGGCCTGCAAAGAAACTGCGTTTCACAGGCCTTTGTAAGAGATGTTCCCGGTAGGCTGTAAGAGCACTGTGCAGAGCGAGTTGTTTCTCAGCTTCCCAAAGAGCTGGAAGCAAGATGCTCTGGGGCCCAATTCGCCCTTTGTTAAGAAGCCTGCACGTTGTGCCTTTCAGCTCTAGGGCAATGTGGCACACCCAGGGCAGAAGTTCTACTTCAGCCAGATCAGGCCTGCAAAGAAACTGCCTTTCACAGGCCTTTGTAAGATATGTTCCCGGTAGGCTGTAAGAGCAGTGTGCAGAGCGAGTTATTTCTTAGCTTCCCAAAGAGCTGGAAGCAAGATGCTCTGGGGCCCAACTCGCCCTTTGGTAAGAAGCCTGCACGTTGTGCCTTTCAGCTCTAGGGCAATGTGGCACACCCAGGGCAGAAGTTCTACTTCAGCCAGATCAGGCCTGCAAAGAAACTGCGTTTAACAGGCCTTTGTAAGAGATGTTCCCGGTAGGCTGTAAGAGCACTGTGCAGAGCGAGTTGTTTCTTAGCTTCCCAAAGAGCTGGAAGCAAGATGCTCTGGGGCCCAACTCGCCCTTTGTTAAGAAGCCTGCACGTTGTGCCTTTCAGCTCTAGGGCAAAGTGGCACACCCAGCTCAGAAGTTCTACTTCAGCCAGATCAGGCCTGCAAAGAAACTGCGTTTCCCATGCCTTTGTAAGAGATATTCCCGGTAGGCTGTAAGAGCACTGTGCAGAGCGAGTTGTTTCTTAGCTTCCCAAAGAGCTGGAAGCAAGATGCTCTGGGGCCCAACTCGCCCTTTGTTAAGAAGCCTGCACGTTGTGCCTTTCAGCTCTAGGGCAATGTGGCACAGCGAGGGCAGAAGTTCTACTTGAGCCAGATTAGGCCTGCAAAGAAACTTCATTTCACAGGCCTTTGTAAGAGATGTTCCCGGTAGGCTGTAAGAGCACTGTGCAGAGCGAGTTGTTTCTTAGCTTCCCAAAGAGCTGGAAGCAAGATGCTGTGGGGCCCAACTCGCCCTTTGTTAAGAAGCCTGCACGTTGTGCCTTTCAGCTCTAGGGCAATGTGGCACACCCAGGGCAGAAGTTCTACATCAGCCAGATCAGGCCTGCAAAGAAACTGCGTTTCACAGGCCTTTGTAAGAGATGTTCCCGGTAGGCTGTAAGAGTACTGTGCAGAGCGAGTTGTTTCTTAGCTTCCGAAAGAGCTGGAAGCAAGATGCTCTGGCGCCCAACTCGCCCTTTGTTAAGAAGCCTGCACGTTGTGCCTTTCTGCTCTAGGGCAATGTGGCACACCCAGGGCAGAAGTTCTCCTTCAGCCAGATCAGGCCTGCATAGAAACGGCGTTTCACAGGCCTTTGTAAGAGATGTTCCCGGTAGGCTGTAAGAGCAGTGTGCATAGCGAGTTGTTTCTTAGCTTCCCAAAGAGCTTGTGCAATGTGCTGTGGGGCCCAACTCGCCCTTTGTTAAGAAGCCTGCACGTTGTGCCTTTCAGCTCTAGGGCAATGTGGCACAAGCAGGGCAGAAGTTCTACTTCAGCCAGATCAGGCCTGCAAAGAAACTGCGTTTCACAGGGCTTTTTAAGAGATGTTCCCGGTAGGCTGTAAGAGCACTGTGCAGAGCGAGTTGTTTCTTAGCTTCCCAAAGAGCTGGAAGCAAGATGCAGTAAGGCCCAACTCGGCCTTTGTTAAGGAGCCTGCACGTTGTGCCTTTCAGCTCTAGGGCAATGTGGCACACCGAGGGCAGAAGTTCTACTTCAGCCACATTAGGCCTGAAAAAGAAACTGCGTTTCACAGGCCTTTGTAAGAGATGTTCCCGGTAGTCTGTAAGAGCACTGTGCAGAGCGAGTTGTTTCTTAGCTTCCCAAAGAGCTGGAAGCAAGATGCTCTGGGCCCAACTCGCCCTTTGTTAAGAAGCCTGCACGTTGTGCCTTTCAGCTCTAGGGCAATGTGGCACACCCAGGGCAGAAGTTCTACTTCAGCCAGATCAGGCCTGCCAAGAAACTGCGTTTCACAGGCCTTTGTAAGAGATGTTCCCGGTAGGCTGTAAGAGCACTGTGCAGAGCGAGTTGTTTGTTAGCTTCCCAAAGAGCTGGAAGCAAGATGCTCTGGGGCCCAACTCGCCCTTTGTTAAGAAGCCTGCACGTTGTGCCTTTCAGCTCTATGGCAATGTTTCACACCCAGGTCAGAAGTTCTACTTCAGCCAGATCAGGCCTGCAAAGAAACTGCGTTTCACAGGCCTTTGTAAGAGATGTTCCCGGTAGGCTGTAAGAGCACTGTGCAGAGCGAGTTGTTTCTTAGCTTCCCAAAGAGCTGGAAGCAAGATGCTCTGGGGCCCAACTCGCCCTTTCTTAAGAAGCCTGCACGTTGTGCCTTTCAGCTCTAGGGCAATGTGGCACACCCAGGGCAGAAGTTCTACTTCAGCCAGATCAGGCCTGCAAAGAAACTGCGTTTCACAGGCCTTTGTAAGAGATGTTGCCGGTAGGATGTAAGAGCACTGTGCAGAGCGAGTTGTTTCTTAGCTTCCCAAAGAGCTGGAAGCAAGATGCTGTGGGGCCCAACTCGCCCTTTGTTAACAAGCCTGCACGCTGTGCCTTTCAGCTCTAGGGCAATGTGGCACACCCAGGGCAGAAGTTCTACTTCAGCCAGATCAGGCCTGCAAAGAACTGCATTTCACAGGCCTTTGTAAGAGATGTTCTCGGTAGGCTGTAAGAGCAGTGTGCATAGCGAGTTGTTTCTTAGCTTCCCAAAGAGCTTGAAGCAATGTGCTGTGGGGCCCAACTCGCCCTTTCTTAAGAAGCCTGCACGTTGTGCCTTTCAGCTCTAGGGCAATGTGGCACACCCAGGGCAGAAGTTCTACTTCAGCCAGATCAGGCCTGCAAAGAAACTGCGTTTAACAGGCCTTTGTAAGAGATGTTCCCGGTAGGCTGTAAGAGCACTGTGCAGAGCGAGTTGTTTCTTAGCTTCCCAAAGAGCTGGAAGCAAGATGCTCTGGGGCCCAACTCGCCCTTTGTTAAGAAGCCTGCACGTTGTGCCTTTCAGCTCTAGGGCAAAGTGGCACACCCAGCTCAGAAGTTCTACTTCAGCCAGATCAGGCCTGCAAAGAAACTGCGTTTCCCATGCCTTTGTAAGAGATATTCCCGGTAGGCTGTAAGAGCACTGTGCAGAGCGAGTTGTTTCTTAGCTTCCCAAAGAGCTGGAAGCAAGATGCTCTGGGGCCCAACTCGCCCTTTGTTAAGAAGCCTGCACGTTGTAGCTTTCAGCTCTAGGGCAATGTGGCACACCCAGGGCAGAAGTTCTACTTCAGCCAGATCAGGCCTGCAAAGAAACTGCGTTTCACAGGCCTTTTTAAGAGATGTTGCCGGTAGGCTGTAAGAGCACTGTGCAGAGCGAGTTGTTTCTTAGCTTCCCAAAGAGCTGAAAGCAAGATGATGTGGGGCCCAACTCGCCCTTTGTTAACAAGCCTGCACGCTGTGCCTTTCAGCTCTAGGGCAATGTGGCACACCCAGATCAGAAGTTCTACTTCAGCCAGATCAGGCCTGCAAAGAACTGCATTTCACAGGCCTTTGTAAGAGATGTTCTCGGTAGGCTGTAAGAGCAGTGTGCATAGCGAGTTGTTTCTTAGCTTCCCAAAGAGCTTGTGCAATGTGCTGTGGGGCCCAACTCGCCCTTTGTTAAGAAGCCTGCACGTTGTGCCTTTCAGCTCTAGGGCAATGTGGCACAAGCAGGGCAGAAGTTCTACTTCAGCCAGATCAGGCCTGCAAAGAAACTGCGTTTCACAGGCATTTGTAAGAGATGTTCCCGGTAGGCTGTAAGAGCACTGTGCAGAGCGAGTTGTTTCTTAGCTTCCCAAAGAGCTGGAAGCAAGATGCTCTGGGGCCCAATTCGCCCTTTGTTAAGAAGCCTGCACGTTGTGCCTTTCAGCTCTAGGGCAATGTGGCACACCCAGGGCAGAAGTTCTACTTCAGCCAGATCAGGCCTGCAAAGAAACTGCCTTTCACAGGCCTTTGTAAGATATGTTCCCGGTAGGCTGTAAGAGCAGTGTGCAGAGCGAGTTATTTCTTAGCTTCCCAAAGAGCTGGAAGCAAGATGCTCTGGGGCCCAACTCGCCCTTTGGTAAGAAGCCTGCACGTTGTGCCTTTCAGCTCTAGGGCAATGTGGCACACCCTGGGCAGAAGTTCTACTTCAGCCAGATCAGGCCTGCAAAGAAACTGCGTTTAACAGGCCTTTGTAAGAGATGTTCCCGGTAGGCTGTAAGAGCACTGTGCAGAGCGAGTTGTTTCTTAGCTTCCCAAAGAGCTGGAAGCAAGATGCTCTGGGGCCCAACTCGCCCTTTGTTAAGAAGCCTGCACGTTGTGCCTTTCAGCTCTAGGGCAAAGTGGCACACCCAGCTCAGAAGTTCTACTTCAGCCAGATCAGGCCTGCAAAGAAACTGCGTTTCCCATGCCTTTGTAAGAGATATTCCCGGTAGGCTGTAAGAGCACTGTGCAGAGCGAGTTGTTTCTTAGCTTCCCAAAGAGCTGGAAGCAAGATGCTCTGGGGCCCAACTCGCCCTTTGTTAAGAAGCCTGCACGTTGTGCCTTTCAGCTCTAGGGCAATGTGGCACACCCAGGGCAGAAGTTCTACTTCAGCCAGATCAGGCCTGCAAAGAAACTGCGTTTCACAGGCCTTTGTAAGAGATGTTGCCAGTAGGCTGTAAGAGCACTGTGCAGAGCGAGTTGTTTCTTAGCTTCCCAAAGAGCTGGAAGCAAGATGATGTGGGGCCCAACTCGCCCTTTGTTAACAAGCCTGCACGCTGTGCCTTTCAGCTCTAGGGCAATGTGGCACACCCAGATCAGAAGTTCTACTTCAGCCAGATCAGGCCTGCAAAGAACTGCATTTCACAGGCCTTTGTAAGAGATGTTCTCGGTAGGCTGTAAGAGCACTGTGCAGAGCGAGTTGTTTCTTAGCTTCCCAAAGAGCTGGAAGCAAGATGCTCTGGGGCCCAATTCGCCCTTTGTTAAGAAGCCTGCACGTTGTGCCTTTCAGCTGTAGGGCAATGTGGCACACCCAGGGCAGAAGTTCTACTTCAGCCAGATCAGGCCTGCATAGAAACTGCGTTTCACAGGCCTTTGTAAGAGATGTTCCCTGTAGGCTGTAAGAGCACTGTGCAGAGCGAGTTGTTTCTTAGCTTCCCAAAGAGCTGGAAGCAAGATGCTCTGGCGCCCAACTCGCCCTTTGTTAAGAAGCCTGCACGTTGTGCCTTTCAGCTCTAGGGCAATGTGGCACAGCGAGGGCAGAAGTTCTACTTGAGCCAGATTAGGCCTGCAAAGAAACTTCATTTCACAGGCCTTTGTAAGAGATGTTCCCGGTAGGCTGTAAGAGCACTGTGCAGAGCGAGTTGTTTCTTAGCTTCCCAAAGAGCTGGAAGCAAGATGCTGTGGGGCCCAACTCGCCCTTTGTTAAGAAGCCTGCACGTTGTGCCTTTCAGCTCTAGGGCAATGTGGCACACCCAGGGCAGAAGTTCTACATCAGCCAGATCAGGCCTGCAAAGAAACTGCGTTTCACAGGCCTTTGTAAGAGATGTTCCCGGTAGGCTGTAAGAGTACTGTGCAGAGCGAGTTGTTTCTTAGCTTCCGAAAGAGCTGGAAGCAAGATGCTCTGGCGCCCAACTCGCCCTTTGTTAAGAAGCCTGCACGTTGTGCCTTTCAGCTCTAGGGCAATGTGGCACACCCAGGGCAGAAGTTCTCCTTCAGCCAGATCAGGCCTGCATAGAAACGGCGTTTCACAGGCCTTTGTAAGAGATGTTCCCGGTAGGCTGTAAGAGCACTGTGCAGAGCGAGTTGTTTCTTAGCTTCCCAAGAGCTGGAAGCAAGATGCTCTGGGCCCAAATCGCCCTTTGTTAAGAAGCCTGCACGTTGTGCCTTTCAGCTCTAGGGAAATGTGGCACACCCAGGGCAGAAGTTCTACTTCAGCCAGATCAGGCCTGCAAAGAAACTGCGTTTCACAGGGCTTTTTAAGAGATGTTCCCGGTAGGCTGTAAGAGCACTGTGCAGAGCGAGTTGTTTCTTAGCTTCCCAAAGAGCTGGAAGCAAGATGCAGTACGGCCCAACTCGGCCTTTGTTAAGGAGCCTGCAAGTTGTGCCTTTCAGCTCTAGGGCAATGTGGCACACCGAGGGCAGAAGTTCTACTTCAGCCACATTAGGCCTGAAAAAGAAACTGCGTTTCACAGGCCTTTGTAAGAGATGTTCCCGGTAGGCTGTAAGAGCACTGTGCAGAGCGAGTTGTTTCTTAGCTTCCCAAAGAGCTGGAAGCAAGATGCTCTCGGGCCCAATTCGCCCTTTGGTAAGAAGCCTGCACGTTGTGCCTTTCAGCTCTAGGGCAATGTGGCACACCCAGGGCAGAAGTTCTACTTCAGCCAGATCAGGCCTGCAAAGAAAGTGCGTTTCACAGGCCTTTTTAAGAGATGTTCCCGGTAGGCTGTAAGAGCACTGTGCAGAGCGAGTTGTTTCTTAGCTTCCCAAAGAGCTGGAAGCAAGATGCTCTGGGGCCCAATTCGCCCTTTGTTAAGAAGCCTGCACGTTGTGCCTTTCAGCTGTAGGGCAATGTGGCACACCCAGGGCAGAAGTTCTACTTCAGCCAGATCAGGCCTGCATAGAAACTGCGTTTCACAGGCCTTTGTAAGAGATGTTCCCTGTAGGCTGTAAGAGCACTGTGCAGAGCGAGTTGTTTCTTAGCTTCCCAAAGAGCTGGAAGCAAGATGCTCTGGCGCCCAACTCGCCCTTTGTTAAGAAGCCTGCACGTTGTGCCTTTCAGCTCTAGGGCAATGTGGCACAGCGAGGGCAGAAGTTCTACTTGAGCCAGATTAGGCCTGCAAAGAAACTTCATTTCACAGGCCTTTGTAAGAGATGTTCCCGGTAGGCTGTAAGAGCACTGTGCAGAGCGAGTTGTTTCTTAGCTTCCCAAAGAGCTGGAAGCAAGATGCTGTGGGGCCCAACTCGCCCTTTGTTAAGAAGCCTGCACGTTGTGCCTTTCAGCTCTAGGGCAATGTGGCACACCCAGGGCAGAAGTTCTACATCAGCCAGATCAGGCCTGCAAAGAAACTGCGTTTCACAGGCCTTTGTAGAGGTGTTCCCGGTAGGCTATAAGAGTACTGTGCAGAGCCAGTTGTTTCTTAGCTTCCGAAAGAGCTGGAAGCAAGATGCTCTGGCGCCCAACTCGCCCTTTGTTAAGAAGCCTGCACGTTGTGCCTTTCAGCTCTAGGGCAATGTGGCACACCCAGGGCAGAAGTTCTCCTTCAGCCAGATCAGGCCAGCATAGAAACGGCGTTTCACAGGCCTTTGTAAGAGATGTTCCCGGTAGGCTGTAAGAGCACTGTGCAGAGCGAGTTGTTTCTTAGCTTCCCAAGAGCTGGAAGCAAGATGCTCTGGGCCCAAATCGCCCTTTGTTAAGAAGCCTGCACGTTGTGCCTTTCAGCTCTAGGGAAATGTGGCACACCCAGGGCAGAAGTTCTACTTCAGCCAGATCAGGCCTGCAAAGAAACTGCGTATCACAGGGCTTTTTAAGAGATGTTCCCGGTAGGCTGTAAGAGCACTGTGCAGAGCGAGTTGTTTCTTAGCTTCCCAAAGAGCTGGAAGCAAGATGCAGTACGGCCCAACTCGGCCTTTGTTAAGGAGCCTGCACGTTGTGCCTTTCAGCTCTAGGGCAATGTGGCACACCGAGGGCAGAAGTTCTACTTCAGCCACATTAGGCCTGAAAAAGAAACTGCGTTTCACAGGCCTTTGTAAGAGATGTTCCCGGTAGGCTGTAAGAGCACTGTGCAGAGCGAGTTGTTTCTTAGCTTCCCAAAGAGCTGGAAGCAAGATGCTCTGGGCCCAACTCGCCCTTTGTTAAGAAGCCTGCACGTTGTGCCTTTCAGCTCTAGGGCAATGTGGCACACCCAGGGCAGAAGTTCTACTTCAGCCAGATCAGGCCTGCCAAGAAACTGCGTTGCACAGGCCTTTGTAAGAGATGTTCCCGGTAGGCTGTAAGAGCACTGTGCAGAGCGAGTTGTTTCTTAGCTTCCCAAAGAGCTGGAAGCAAGATGCTCTGGGGCCCAACTCGCCCTTTCTTAAGAAGCCTGCACGTTGTGCCTTTCAGCTCTAGGGCAATGTGGCACACCCAGGGCAGAAGTTCTACTTCAGCCAGATCAGGCCTGCAAAGAAACTGCGTTTCACAGGCCTTTGTAAGAGATGTTGCCGGTAGGATGTAAGAGCACTGTGCAGAGCGAGTTGTTTCTTAGCTTCCCAAAGAGCTGGAAGCAAGATGCTGTGGGGCCCAACTCGCCCTTTGTTAACAAGCCTGCACGCTGTGCCTTTCAGCTCTAGGGCAATGTGGCACACCCAGGGCAGAAGTTCTACTTCAGCCAGATCAGGCCTGCAAAGAACTGCATTTCACAGGCCTTTGTAAGAGATGTTCTCGGTAGGCTGTAAGAGCAGTGTGCATAGCGAGTTGTTTCTTAGCTTCCCAAAGAGCTTGAAGCAATGTGCTGTGGGGCCCAACTCGCCCTTTTTTAAGAAGCCTGCACGTTGTACCTTTCCGCTCTAGGGCAATGTGGCACACGCAGGGCAGAAGTTCTACTTCAGCCAGATCAGGCCTGCAAAGAAACTGCGTTTCACAGGCATTTGTAAGAGATGTTCCCGGTAGGCTGTAAGAGCACTGTGCAGAGCGAGTTGTTTCTTAGCTTCCCAAAGTGCTGGAAGCAAGATGCTCTCGGGCCCAATTCGCCCTTTGGTAAGAAGCCTGCACGTTGTGCCTTTCAGCTCTAGGACAATGTGGCACACCCAGGGCAGAAGTTCTACTTCAGCCAGATCAGGCCTGCAAAGAAACTGCGTTTCACAGGCCTTTGTAAGAGATGTTCCCGGTAGGCTGTAAGAGCACTGTGCAGAGCGAGTTGTTTCTTAGCTTCCCAAAGAGCTGGAAGCAAGATGCTCTGGGGCCCAACTCGCCCTTTGTTAAGAAGCCTGCACGTTGTGCCTTTCAGCTCTAGGGCAATGTGGCACACCCAGGGCAGAAGTTCTACTTCAGCCAGATCAGGCCTGCCAAGAAACTGCGTTTCACAGGCCTTTGTAAGAGATGTTCCCGGTAGGATGTAAGAGCAGTGTGCAGAGCGAGTTGTTTCTCAGCTTCCCAAAGAGCTGGAAGCAAGATGCTGTGGGGCCCAACACGCCCTTTGTTAAGAAGCCTGCACGTTGTGCCTTTCAGCTCTAGGGCAATGTGGCACACGCAGGGCAGAAGTTCTACTTCATCAAGATCAGGCATGCAAAGAAACTGCGTTTCACAGGCCTTTGTAAGAGATGTTCCCGGTAGGCTGTAAGAGCACTGTGCAGAGCGAGTTGTTTCTTAGCTTCCCAAAGAGCTGGAAGCAAGATGCTCTGGGGCCCAACTCGCCCTTTTTTAAGAAGCCTGCACGTTGTGCCTTTCAGCTCTAGGACAATGTGGCACACCCAGGGCAGAAGTTCTACTTCAGCCAGATCAGGCCTGCAAAGAAAGTGCGTTTCACAGGCCTTTGTAAGAGATGTTCCCGGTAGGCTGTAAGAGCACTGTGCGGAGCGAGTTGCTTCTTAGCTTCCCAAAGAGCTGGAAGCAAGATGCTGTGGGGCCCAACTCGCCCTTTGTTAAGAAGCCTGCACGTTGTGCCTTTCAGCTGTAGGGCAATGTGGCACACCCAGGGCAGAAGTTCTACTTCAGCCAGATCAGGCCTGCAAAGAAAGTGCGTTTCACAGGCCTTTGTAAGAGATATTCCCAGTAGGCTGTAAGAGCACTGTGCAGAGCGAGTTGTTTCTTAGCTTCCCAAAGAGCTGGAGGCAAGATGCTCTGGGGCCCAACTCGTCCTTTGTTAAGAAGCCTGCACGTTGTGCCTTTCAGCTCTAGGGCAGTGTGGCACACCCAGCTCAGAAGTTCTACTTCAGCCAGAGCAGGCCTGCAAAGAAACTGCGTTTCACAGGCCTTTGTAAGAGATGTTCCCGGTAGGCTGTAAGAGCACTGTGCAGAGCGAGTTGTTTCTTAGCTTCCCAAAGAGCTGGAAGCAAGATGCTCTGGGGCCCTATTCGCCCTTTGTTAAGAAGCCTGCACGTTGTGCCTTTCAGCTCTAGGGCAATGTGGCACACCCAGGGCAGAAGTTCTACTTCAGCCAGATCAGGCCTGCAAAGAAACTGCCTTTCACAGGCCTTTGTAAGATATGTTCCCGGTAGGCTGTAAGAGCAGTGTGCAGAGCGAGTTATTTCTTAGCTTCCCAAAGAGCTGGAAGCAAGATGCTCTGGGGCCCAACTCGCCCTTTGGTAAGAAGCCTGCACGTTGTGCCTTTCAGCTCTAGGGCAATGTGGCACACCCAGGGCAGAAGTTCTACTTCAGCCAGATCAGGCCTGCAAAGAAACTGCGTTTAACAGGCCTTTGTAAGAGATGTTCCCGGTAGGCTGTAAGAGCACTGTGCAGAGCGAGTTGTTTCTTAGCTTCCCAAAGAGCTGGAAGCAAGATGCTCTGGGGCCCAACTCGCCCTTTGTTAAGAAGCCTGCACGTTGTGCCTTTCAGCTCTAGGGCAAAGTGGCACACCCAGCTCAGAAGTTCTACTTCAGCCAGATCAGGCCTGCAAAGAAACTGCGTTTCCCATGCCTTTGTAAGAGATATTCCCGGTAGGCTGTAAGAGCACTGTGCAGAGCGAGTTGTTTCTTAGCTTCCCAAAGAGCTGGAAGCAAGATGCTCTGGGGCCCAACTCGCCCTTTGTTAAGAAGCCTGCACGTTGTGCCTTTCAGCTCTAGGGCAATGTGGCACACCCAGGGCAGAAGTTCTACTTCAGCCAGATCAGGCCTGCAAAGAACTGCATTTCACAGGCCTTTGTAAGAGATGTTCTCGGTAGGCTGTAAGAGCAGTGTGCATAGCGAGTTGTTTCTTAGCTTGCCAAAGAGCTTGTGCAATGTGCTGTGGGGCCCAACTCGCCCTTTGTTAAGAAGCCTGGACGTTGTGCCTTTCAGCTCTAGGGCAATGTGGCACAAGCAGGGCAGAAGTTCTACTTCAGCCAGATCAGGCCTGCAAAGAAACTGCGTTTCACAGGCATTTGTAAGAGATGTTGCCGGTAGGCTGTAAGAGCACTGTGCAGAGCGAGTTGTTTCTTAGCTTCCCAAAGAGCTGGAAGCAAGATGATGTGGGGCCCAACTCGCCCTTTGTTAACAAGCCTGCACGCTGTGCCTTTCAGCTCTAGGGCAATGTGGCACACCCAGATCAGAAGTTCTACTTCAGCCAGATCAGGCCTGCAAAGAACTGCATTTCACAGGCCTTTGTAAGAGATGTTCTCGGTAGGCTGTAAGAGCAGTGTGCATAGCGAGTTGTTTCTTAGCTTGCCAAAGAGCTTGTGCAATGTGCTGTGGGGCCCAACTCGCCCTTTGTTAAGAAGCCTGCACGTTGTGCCTTTCAGCTCTAGGGCAATGTGGCACAAGCAGGGCAGAAGTTCTACTTCAGCCAGATCAGGCCTGCAAAGAAACTGCGTTTCACAGGCATTTGTAAGAGATGTTCCCGGTAGGCTGTAAGAGTACTGTGCACAGCGAGTTATTTCTTAGCTTCCCAAAGAGCTGGAAGCAAGATGCTCTGGGGCCCAACTCGCCCTTTGGTAAGAAGCCTGCACGTTGTGCCTTTCAGCTCTAGGGCAATGTGGCACACCCTGGGCAGAAGTTCTACTTCAGCCAGATCAGGCCTGCAAAGAAACTGCGTTTAACAGGCCTTTGTAAGAGATGTTCCCGGTAGGCTGTAAGAGCACTGTGCAGAGCGAGTTGTTTCTTAGCTTCCCAAAGAGCTGGAAGCAAGATGCTCTGGGGCCCAACTCGCCCTTTGTTAAGAAGCCTGCACGTTGTGCCTTTCAGCTCTAGGGCAAAGTGGCACACCCAGCTCAGAAGTTCTACTTCAGCCAGATCAGGCCTGCAAAGAAACTGCGTTTCCCATGCCTTTGTAAGAGATATTCCCGGTAGGCTGTAAGAGCACTGTGCAGAGCGAGTTGTTTCTTAGCTTCCCAAAGAGCTGGAAGCAAGATGCTCTGGGGCCCAACTCGCCCTTTGTTAAGAAGCCTGCACGTTGTGCCTTTCAGCTCTAGGGCAATGTGGCACACCCAGGGCAGAAGTTCTACTTCAGCCAGATCAGGCCTGCAAAGAAACTGCGTTTCACAGGCCTTTGTAAGAGATGTTGCCGGTAGGCTGTAAGAGCACTGTGCAGAGCGAGTTGTTTCTTAGCTTCCCAACGAGCTGGAAGCAAGATGATGTGGGGCCCAACTCGCCCTTTGTTAACAAGCCTGCACGCTGTGCCTTTCAGCTCTAGGGCAATGTGGCACACCCAGATCAGAAGTTCTACTTCAGCCAGATCAGGCCTGCAAAGAACTGCATTTCACAGGCCTTTGTAAGAGATGTTATCGGTAGGCTGTAAGAGCAGTGTGCATAGCGAGTTGTTTCTTAGCTTCCCAAAGAGCTTGTGCAATGTGCTGTGGGGCCCAACTCGCCCTTTGTTAAGAAGCCTGCACGTTGTGCCTTTCAGCTCTAGGGCAATGTGGCACACGCAGGGCAGAAGTTCTACTTCAGCCAGATCAGGCCTGCAAAGAAACTGCGTTTCACAGGCATTTGTAAGAGATGTTCCCGGTAGGCTGTAAGAGCACTGTGCAGAGCGAGTTGTTTCTTAGCTTCCCAAAGTGCTGGAAGCAAGATGCTCTCGGGCCCAATTCGCCCTTTGGTAAGAAGCCTGCACGTTGTGCCTTTCAGCTCTAGGGCAATGTGGCACACCCAGGGCAGAAGTTCTACTTCAGCCAGATCAGGCCTGCAAAGAAACTGCGTTTCACAGGCCTTTGTAAGAGATGTTCCCGGTAGGCTGTAAGAGCACTGTGCAGAGCGAGTAGTTTGTTAGCTTCCCAAAGAGCTGGAAGCAAGATGCTCTGGGGCCCAATTCGCCCTTTGGTAAGAAGCCTGCACGTTGTGCCTTTCAGCTCTAGGGCAATGTGGCACACCCAGGGCAGAAGTTCTACTTCAGCCAGATCAGGCCTGCAAAGAAAGTGCGTTTCACAGGCCTTTGTAAGAGATGTTCCCGGTAGGCTGTAAGAGCACTGTGCAGAGCGAGTTGTTTCTTAGCTTCCCAAAGAGCTGGAAGCAAGATGCTCTGGGGCCCAATTCGCCCTTTGTTAAGAAGCCTGCACGTTGTGCCTTTCAGCTGTAGGGCAATGTGGCACACCCAGGGCAGAAGTTCTACTTCAGCCAGATCAGGCCTGCATAGAAACTGCGTTTCACAGGCCTTTGTAAGAGATGTTCCCTGTAGGCTGTAAGAGCACTGTGCAGAGCGAGTTGTTTCTTAGCTTCCCAAAGAGCTGGAAGCAAGATGCTCTGGCGCCCACTTCGCCCTTTGTTAAGAAGCCTGCACGTTGTGCCTTTCAGCTCTAGGGCAATGTGGCACACCCAGGGCAGAAGTTCTCCTTCAGCCAGATCAGGCCTGCATAGAAACTGCGTTTCACAGGCCTTTGTAAGAGAGGTTCCCGGTAGGCTGTAAGAGCACTGTGCAGAGCGAGTTGTTTCTTAGCTTCCCAAGAGCTGGAGGCAAGATGCTCTGGGCCCAAATCGCCCTTTGTTAAGAAGCCTGCACGTTGTGCCTTTCAGCTCTAGGGAAATGTGGCACACCCAGGGCAGAAGTTCTACTTCAGCCAGATCAGGCCTGCCAAGAAACTGCGTTTCACAGGCCTTTGTAAGAGATGTTCCCGGTAGGCTGAAAGAGCACTGTGCAGAGCGAGTTGTTTCTCAGCTTCCCAAAGAGCTGGAAGCAAGATGCTCTGGGGCCTAACTCGCCCTTTGTTAAGAAGCCTGCACGTTGTGCCTTTCAGCTGTAGGGCAATGTGGCACACCCAGGGCAGAAGTTCTACTTCAGCCAGATCAGGCCTGCATAGAAACTGCGTTTCACAGGCCTTTGTAAGAGATGTTCCCGGTAGGCTGTAAGAGCACTGTGCAGAGCGAGTTGTTTCTTAGCTTCCCAAAGAGCTGGAAGCAAGATGCTCTGGCGCCCAACTCGCCCTTTGTTAAGAAGCCTGCACGTTGTGCCTTTCAGCTCTAGGGCAATGTGGCACACCGAGGGCAGAAGTTCTACTTGAGCCAGATTAGGCCTGCAAAGAAACTTCATTTCACAGGCCTTTGTAAGAGATGTTCCCGGTAGGCTGTAAGAGCACTGTGCAGAGCGAGTTGTTTCTTAGCTTCCCAAGAGCTGGAAGCAAGATGCTCGGGGGCCCAACTCGCCCTTTGTTAAGAAGCCTGCACGTCGTGCCTTTCAGCTCTAGGGCAATGTGGCACACCCAGGGCAGAAGTTCTACTTCATCCAGATCAGGCCTGCCAAGAAACTGCGTTTCACAGGCCTTTGTAAGACATTTTCCCGGTAGGCTGTAAGAGCACTGTGCAGAGCGAGTTGTTTCTTAGCTTCCCAAAGAGCTGGAAGCAAGATGATGTGGTGCCCAACTCGCCCTTTGTTAAGAAGCCTGCACGTTGTGCCTTTCAGCTCTAGGGCAATGTGGCACACCTAGAGCAGAACTTCTACTTCATCCAGATCAGGCCTGCAAAGAAAGTGCGTTTCACAGGCCTTTGTCGGAGATGTTCCCGGTAGGCTGTAAGAGCACTGTGCAGAGCGAGTTGTTTCTTAGCTTCCCAAAGAGCTGGAAGCAAAATGCTGTGGGGCCCAAATCGCCCTTTGTTAAGACGCCTGCACGTTGTGCCTTTCAGCTCTAGGGCAATGTGGCACACCCAGGGCAGAAGTTCTACTTCAGCCAGATCAGGCCTGCAAAGAAACTGCGTTTCAAAGGCCTTTGTAAGAGATGTTCCCGGTAGCCTGTAAGAGCACTATGCAGAGCGAGCTGCTTCTTAGCTTCCCAAAAAGCTGGAAGCAAGATGCTCTGGGGCCCAACTCGCCCTTTAGAAAGGAGACAGCACGTTGTAGCTTTCAGCCTTAGGGCAATGTGGCACACCCAGAGCAGAAGTTCTACTTCAGCCACATCAGGCCTGCAAAGAAACTGCGTTTCACAGGCCTTTGTAAGAGATCTTCCCGGTAGGCTGTAAGAGCACTGTGCAGAGCGAGTTGTTTCTTAGCTTCCCAAAGAGCTATAAGCAAGATTCACTGGGGCCCAATTCGCCCTTTGTTAAGAAGCCTGCACGTTGTGCCTTTCAGCTCTAGGGCAATGTGGCACAATCAGGGTAGAAGTTCTACTTCAGCCAGATCAGGCCTGCAAAGAAACAGCGTTTCGCAGGTCTTTGTAAGAGATGTTCCCGGTAGGGTGTAAGAGCACTGTGCAGAGCGAGTTGTTTCTTAGCTTCCCAAAGAGCTGGAAGCAAGATGCTATGGGGGCCAACTCGCCCTTTGTTAAGAAGCCTGCACGTTGGTCCTTTCAGCTCTAGGGCAATGTGGCACACCCAGGGCAGAAGTTCTACTTCAGCCAGATCAGGCCTGCAAAGAAACTGCGTTTCACAGGCCTTTGTAAGAGATGTTCCCGGAAGGCTGTAAGATCACTGTGCAGAGCGAGTTGTTTCTTAGCTTCCCAAAGAGCTGGAAGCAAGATGCTCTGGCGCCCAACTCGCCCTTTGTTAAGAAGCCTGCACGTTGTGCCTTTCAGCTCTAGGGCAATGTGGCACACCCAGGGCAGAAGTTCTACATCAGCCAGATCAGGCCTGCAAAGAAACTGCGTTTCACAGGCCTTTGTAAGAGATGTTCCCGGTAGGCTGTAAGAGTACTGTGCACAGCGAGTTGTTTCTTAGCTTCCCAAAGAGCTGGAAGCAAGATGCTCTGGCGCCCAACTCGCCCTTTGTTAAGAAGCCTGCACGTTGTGCCTTTCAGCTCTAGGGCAATGTGGCACACCCAGGGCAGAAGTTCTCCTTCAGCCAGATCAGGCCTGCATAGAAACTGCGTTTCACAGGCCTTTGTAAGAGATGTTCCCGGTAGGCTGTAAGAGCACTGTGCAGAGCGAGTTGTTTCTTAGCTTCCCAAGAGCCCGAAGCAAGATGCTCTGGGCCCAAATCGCCCTTTGTTAAGAAGCCTGCACGTTGTGCCTTTCAGCTCTAGGGCAATGTGGCACACCCAGGGCAGAAGTTCTACTTCAGCCACATCAGGCCTTCCAAGAATCTGCGTTTCACAGGCCTTTGTAAGAGATGTTCCCGGTAGGCTGTAAGAGCACTGTGCAGAGCGAGCTGCTTCTTAGCTTCCCAAAGAGCTGGAAGCAAGATGCTCTGGGGCCCAACTCGCCCTTTGGAAAGGAGACAGCACGTTGTAGCTTACAGCCTTAGGGCAATGTGGCACACCCAGAGCAGAAGTTCTGCTTCATCCAGATCAGGCCTGCAAAGAAACTGCGTTTCACAGGACTTTGTAAGAGATGTTCCCTGTAGGCTGTAAGAGCACTGTGCAGAGCGAGTTGTTTCTCAGCTTCCCAAAGAGCTGGAAGCAAGATGCTCTGGGGCCCAACTCGCCCTTTGTTAAGAAGCCTGCACGTTGTGCCTTTCAGCTCTAGGGCAATGTTGCACACCCATGGCAGAAGTTCTACTTCAGCCAGATAATGTCTGCAAAGAAACTGCGTTTCACAGGCCTTTGTAAGAGATGTTCCCGGTAGGCTGTAAGAGCACTGTGCAGAGCGAGTTGTTTCTTAGCTTCCCAAAGAGCTGGAAGCAAGATGGTCTGGGGCCCAACTCGCCCTTTGTTAAGAAGCCTGCACGTTGTGCCTTTCAGCTCTAGGGCAATGTGGCACACCCAGGGCAGAAGATCTACTTCAGCCAGATCAGGCCTGTCAAGAAACTGCGTTTCACAGGCCTTTGTAAGAGATGTTCCCGGTTGGCTGTAAGAGCGCTGTGCAGAGCGAGTTGTTTCTTAGCTTCCCAAAGAGCTGGAAGCAAGATGCTCTGGGGCCCAACTCGCCCTTTGTTAAGAAGCCTGCACGTTGTGACTTTCAGCTGTAGGGCAATGTGGCACACCCAGGGCAGAAGTTCTACTTCAGCCAGATCAGGCCTGCAAAGAAACTGCGTTTCACAGGCCTTTGTAAGAGATGTTCCCGGTAGGCTGTAAGAGCACTGTGCAGAGCGAGTTGTTTCTTAGCTTCCCAAAGAGCTGGAAGCAAGATGCTCTGGCGCCCAACTCGCCCTTTGTTAAGAAGCCTGCACGTTGTGCCTTTTAGCTCTAGGGCAATGTGGCACACCGAGGGCAGAAGTTCTACTTGAGCCAGATTAGGCCTGCAAAGAAACTTCATTTCGCAGGCCTTTGTAAGAGATGTTCCCGGTAGGCTGTAAGAGCACTGTGCAGAGCGAGTTGTTTCTTAGCTTCCCAAGAGCTGGAAGCAAGATGCTCGGGGGCCCAACTCGCCCTTTGTTAAGAAGCCTGCACGTTGTGCCTTTCAGCTCTAGGGCAATGTGGCACACCCAGGGCAGAAGTTCTACTTCATCCAGATCAGGCCTACCAAGAAACTGCGTTTCACAGGCCTTTGTCAGAGATGTTCCCGGTAGGCTGTAAGAGCACTGTGCAGAGCGAGTTGTTTCTTAGCTTCCCAAAGAGCTGGAAGCAAGATGCTGTGGGTCCCAAATCGCCCTTTGTTAAGACGCCTGCACGTTGTGCCTTTCAGCTCTAGGGCAATGTGGCACACCCAGGGCAGAAGTTCTACTTCAGCCAGATCAGGCCTGCAAAGAAACTGCGTTTCACAGGCCTTTGTAAGAGATGTTCCCGGTAGCCTGTAAGAGCACTATGCAGAGCGAGCTGCTTCTTAGCTTCCCAAAAAGCTGGAAGCAAGATGCTCTGGCGCCCAACTCGCCCTTTGTTAAGAAGCCTGCACGTTGTGCCTTTCAGCTCTAGGGCAATGTGGCACACCCAGGGCAGAAGTTCTACATCAGCCAGATCAGGCCTGCAAAGAAACTGCGTTTCACAGGCCTTTGTAAGAGATGTTCCCGGTAGGCTGTAAGAGTACTGTGCACAGCGAGTTGTTTCTTAGCTTCCCAAAGAGCTGGAAGCAAGATGCTCTGGCGCCCAACTCGCCCTTTGTTAAGAAGCCTGCACGTTGTGCCTTTCAGCTCTAGGGCAATGTGGCACACCCAGGGCGGAAGTTCTCCTTCAGCCAGATCAGGCCTGCATAGAAACTGCGTTTCACAGGCCTTTGTAAGAGATGTTCCCGGTAGGCTGTAAGAGCACTGTGCAGAGCGAGTTGTTTCTTAGCTTCCCAAGAGCCCGAAGCAAGATGCTCTGGGCCCAAATCGCCCTTTGTTAAGAAGCCTGCACGTTGTGCCTTTCAGCTCTAGGGCAATGTGGCACACCCAGGGCAGAAGTTCTACTTCAGCCACATCAGGCCTTCCAAGAATCTGCGTTTCACAGGCCTTTGTAAGAGATGTTCCCGGTAGGCTGTAAGAGCACTGTGCAGAGCGAGCTGCTTCTTAGCTTCCCAAAGAGCTGGAAGCAAGATGCTCTGGGGCCCAACTCGCCCTTTGGAAAGGAGACAGCACGTTGTAGCTTACAGCCTTAGGGCAATGTGGCACACCCAGAGCAGAAGTTCTGCTTCATCCAGATCAGGCCTGCAAAGAAACTGCGTTTCACAGGACTTTGTAAGAGATGTTCCCTGTAGGCTGTAAGAGCACTGTGCAGAGCGAGTTGTTTCTCAGCTTCCCAAAGAGCTGGAAGCAAGATGCTCTGGGGCCCAACTCGCCCTTTGTTAAGAAGCCTGCACGTTGTGCCTTTCAGCTCTAGGGCAATGTTGCACACCCATGGCAGAAGTTCTACTTCAGCCAGATAATGTCTGCAAAGAAACTGCGTTTCACAGGCCTTTGTAAGAGATGTTCCCGGTAGGCTGTAAGAGCACTGTGCAGAGCGAGTTGTTTCTTAGCTTCCCAAAGAGCTGGAAGCAAGATGGTCTGGGGCCCAACTCGCCCTTTGTTAAGAAGCCTGCACGTTGTGCCTTTCAGCTCTAGGGCAATGTGGCACACCCAGGGCAGAAGATCTACTTCAGCCAGATCAGGCCTGTCAAGAAACTGCGTTTCACAGGCCTTTGTAAGAGATGTTCCCGGTTGGCTGTAAGAGCGCTGTGCAGAGCGAGTTGTTTCTTAGCTTCCCAAAGAGCTGGAAGCAAGATGCTCTGGGGCCCAACTCGCCCTTTGTTAAGAAGCCTGCACGTTGTGACTTTCAGCTGTAGGGCAATGTGGCACACCCAGGGCAGAAGTTCTACTTCAGCCAGATCAGGCCTGCAAAGAAACTGCGTTTCACAGGCCTTTGTAAGAGATGTTCCCGGTAGGCTGTAAGAGCACTGTGCAGAGCGAGTTGTTTCTTAGCTTCCCAAAGAGCTGGAAGCAAGATGCTCTGGCGCCCAACTCGCCCTTTGTTAAGAAGCCTGCACGTTGTGCCTTTTAGCTCTAGGGCAATGTGGCACACCGAGGGCAGAAGTTCTACTTGAGCCAGATTAGGCCTGCAAAGAAACTTCATTTCGCAGGCCTTTGTAAGAGATGTTCCCGGTAGGCTGTAAGAGCACTGTGCAGAGCGAGTTGTTTCTTAGCTTCCCAAGAGCTGGAAGCAAGATGCTCGGGGGCCCAACTCGCCCTTTGTTAAGAAGCCTGCACGTTGTGCCTTTCAGCTCTAGGGCAATGTGGCACACCCAGGGCAGAAGTTCTACTTCATCCAGATCAGGCCTACCAAGAAACTGCGTTTCACAGGCCTTTGTAAGACATGTTCCCGGTAGGCTGTAAGAGCACTGTGCAGAGCGAGTTGTTTCTTAGCTTCCCAAAGAGCTGGAAGCAAGATGATCTGGTGCCCAACTCGCCGTTTGTTAAGAAGCCTGCACGTTGTGCCTTTCAGCTCTAGGGCAATGTGGCACACCTAGAGCAGAACTTCTACTTCATCCAGATCAGGCCTGCAAAGAAACTGCGTTTCACAGGCCTTTGTCAGAGATGTTCCCGGTAGGCTGTAAGAGCACTGTGCAGAGCGAGTTGTTTCTTAGCTTCCCAAAGAGCTGGAAGCAAGATGCTGTGGGTCCCAAATCGCCCTTTGTTAAGACGCCTGCACGTTGTGCCTTTCAGCTCTAGGGCAATGTGGCACACCCAGGGCAGAAGTTCTACTTCAGCCAGATCAGGCCTGCAAAGAAACTGCGTTTCACAGGCCTTTGTAAGAGATGTTCCCGGTAGCCTGTAAGAGCACTATGCAGAGCGAGCTGCTTCTTAGCTTCCCAAAAAGCTGGAAGCAAGATGCTCTGGGGCCCAACTCGCCCTTTGGAAAGGAGACAGCACGTTGTAGCTTTCAGCCTTAGGGCAATGTGGCACACCCAGAGCAGAAGTTCTACTTCAGCCACATCAGGCCTGCAAAGAAACTGCGTTTCACAGGCCTTTGTAAGAGATCTTCCCGGTAGGCTGTAAGAGCACTGTGCAGAGCGAGTTGTTTCTTAGCTTCCCAAAGAGCTGGAAGCAAGATGCACTGGGGCCCAATTCGCCCATTGTTAAGAAGCCTGCACGTTGTGCCTTTCAGCTCTAGGGCAATGTGGCACACCCAGGGCAGAAGTTCTACTTCAGCCAGATCAGGCCTGCAAAGAAACTGCGTTTCACATTTCTTTGTAAGAGATGTTCCCGGTAGGGTGTAAGAGCACTGTGCAGAGCGAGTTGTTTCTTAGCTTCCCAAAGAGCTGGAAGCAAGATGCTCTGGCGCCCAACTCGCCCTTTGTTAAGAAGCCTGCACGTTGTGCCTTTCAGCTCTAGGGCAATGTGGCACACCCAGGGCAGAAGTTCTACATCAGCCAGATCAGGCCTGCAAAGAAACTGCGTTTCACAGGCCTTTGTAAGAGATGTTCCCGGTAGGCTGTAAGAGTACTGTGCAGAGCGTGTTGTTTCTTAGCTTCCCAAAGAGCTGGAAGCAAGATGCTCTGGCGCCCAACTCGCCCTTTGTTAAGAAGCCTGCACGTTGTGCCTTTGAGCTCTCGGGCAATGTGGCACACCCAGGGCAGAAGTTCTCCTTCAGCCAGATCAGGCCTGCATAGAAACTGCGTTTCACAGGCCTTTGTAAGAGATGTTCCCGGTAGGCTGTAAGAGCACTGTGCAGAGCGAGTTGTTTCTTAGCTTCCCAAGAGCTGGAAGCAAGATGCTCTGGGCCCAAATCACCCTTTGTTAAGAAGCCTGCACGTTGTGCCTTTCAGCTCTAGGGCAATGTGGCACACCCAGGGCAGAAGTTCTACTTCAGCCAGATCAGGCCTGCCAAGAAACTGCGTTTCACAGGCCTTTGTAAGAGATGTTCCTGGTAGGCTGTAAGAGCTCTGTGCAGAGCGAGCTGCTTCTTAGCTTCCCTAAGAGCTGGAAGCAAGATGCTCTGGGGCCCAACTCGCCCTTTGGAAAGGAGACAGCACGTTGTAGCTTACAGCCTTAGGGCAATGTGGCACACCCAGAGCGGCAGTTCTGCTTCATCCAGATCAGCCCTGCAAAGAAACTGCGTTTCACAGGCCTTTGTAAGAGATGTTCCCGGTAGGCTGTAAGAGCACTGTGCAGAGCGAGTTGTTTCTCAGCTTCCCAAAGAGCTGAAAGCAAGATGCTCTGGCGCCCAACTCGCCCTTTGTTAAGAAGCCTGCACGTTGTGCCTTTCAGCTCTAGGGCAAAGTGGCACACCCAGGGCAGAAGTTCTACTTCAGCCAGATAATGTCTGCAACGAAACTGCGTTTCACAGGCCTTTTTAAGAGATGTTCCCGGTAGGCTGTAAGAGCACTGTGCAGAGCGACCTGCTTCTTAGCTTCCCAAAGACCTGGAAGCAAGATGCTCTGGGGCCCAACTCGCCCTTTGGAAAGGAGACAGCACATTGTAGCTTTCAGCTCTAGGGCAATGTGGCACACCCAGGGCAGAAGTTCTCCTTCAGCCAGATCAGGCCTGCATAGAAACTGCGTTTCACAGGCCTTTGTAAGAGATGTTCCCGGTAGGCTGTAAGAGCACTGTGCAGAGCGAGTTGTTTCTCAGCTTCCCAAGAGCTGGAAGCAAGATGCTCTGGGCCCAAATCGCCCTTTGTTAAGAAGCCTGCACGTTGTGCCTTTCAGCTCTAGGGCAATGTGGCACACCCAGGGCAGAAGTTCTACTTCAGCCACATCAGGCCTTCCAAGAATCTGCGTTTCACAGGCCTTTGTAAGAGATGTTCCCGGTAGGCTGTAAGAGCACTGTGCAGAGCGAGCTGCTTCTTAGCTTCCCAAAGAGCTGGAAGCAAGATGCTCTGGGGCCCAACTCACCCTTTGGAAAGGAGACAGCACGTTGTAGCTTACAGCCTTAGGGCAATGTGGCACACCCAGAGCAGAAGTTCTGCTTCATCCAGATCAGGCCTGCAAAGAAACTGCGTTTCACAGGCCTTTGTAAGAGATGTTCCCGGTAGGCTGTAAGAGCACTGTGCAGAGCGAGTTGTTTCTTAGCTTCCCAAAGAGCTGGAAGCAAGATGCTCTGGGGCCCAACTCGCACTTTGTTAAGAAGCCTGCACGTTGTGCCTTTCAGCTCTAGGGAAATGTGGCACACCCAGGGCAGAAGTTCTACTTCAGCCTGATCAGGCCTGCCAAGAAACTGCGTTTCACAGGCCTTTGTAAGAGATGTTCCCGGTAGGCTGTAAGAGCACTGTGCAGAGCGAGTTGTTTCTTAGCTTCCCAAAGAGCTGGAAGCAAGATGCTCTGGGGCCCAACTCGCCCTTTGTTAAGAAGCCTGCACGTTGTGCTTTTCAGCTGTAGGGCAATGTGGCACACCCAGGGCAGAAGTTCTACTTCAGCCAGATCAGGCCTGCATAGAAACTGCGTTTCACAGGCCTTTGTAAGAGATGTTCCCGGTAGGCTGTAAGAGCACTGTGCAGAGCGAGTTGTTTCTTAGCTTCCCAAAGAGCTGGAAGCAAGATGCTCTGGCGCCCAACTCGCCCTTTGTTAAGAAGCCTGCACGTTGTGCCTTTCAGCTCTAGGGCAATGTGGCACACCGAGGGCAGAAGTTCTACTTGAGCCAGATTAGGCCTGCAAAGAAACTTCATTTCACAGGCCTTTGTAAGAGATGTTCCCGGTAGGCTGTAAGAGCACTGTGCAGAGCGAGTTGTTTCTTAGCATCCCAAGAGCTGGAAGCAAGATGCTCGGGGGCCCAACTCGCCCTTTGTTAAGAAGCCTGCACGTTGTGCCTTTCAGCTCTAGGGCAATGTGGCACACCCAGGGCAGAAGTTCTACTTCATCCAGATCAGGCCTGCCAAGAAACTGCGTTTCACAGGCCTTTGTAAGACATGTTCCCGGTAGGCTGTAAGAGCACTGTGCAGAGCGAGTTGTTTCTTAGCTTCCCAAAGAGCTGGAAGCAAGAAGCTCTGGGGCCCAACTCGCCCTTTGTTAAGAAGCCTGCACGTTGTGCCTTTCAGCTCCAGGGCAATGTGGCACACCTAGAGCAGAACTTCTACTTCATCCAGATCAGGCCTGCAAAGAAACTGCGTTTCACAGGCCTTTGTCAGAGATGTTCCAGGTAGGCTGTAAGAGCACTGTGCAGAGCGAGTTTTTTCTTTGCTTCCCAAAGAGCTGGAAGCTAGATGCTGTGGGGCCCAAATCGCCCTTTGTTAAGACGCCTGCACGTTGTGCCTTTCAGCTCTAGGGCAATGTGGCACACCCAGGGCAGAAGTTCTACTTCAGCCAGATCAGGCCTGCAAAGAAACTGCGTTTCACAGGCCTTTGTAAGAGATGTTCCCGGTAGCCTGTAAGAGCACTATGCAGAGCGAGCTGCTTCTTAGCTTCCCAAAAAGCTGGAAGCAAGATGCTCTGGGGCCCAACTCGCCCTTTGGAAAGGAGACAGCACGTTGTAGCTTTCAGCCTTAGGGCAATGTGGCACACCCAGGGCAGAAGTTCTACTTCAGCCAGATCAGGCCTGCAAAGAAACAGCGTTTCACAGGTCTTTGTAAGAGATGTTCCCGGTAGGCTGTAAGAGCACTGTGCAGAGCGAGTTGTTTCTTAGCTTCCCAAAGAGCTGGAAGCAAGATGCTCTGGGGGCCAACTCGCCCTTTGTTAAGAAGCCTGCACGTTGTGCCTTTCAGCTCTAGGGCAATGTGGCACACCCAGGGCATAAATTCTACTTCAGCCAGATCAGGCCTGCAAAGAAACTGCGTTTCACAGGCCTTTGTAAGAGATGTTCCCGGTAGGCTGTAAGAGCACTGTGCAGAGCGAGTTGTTTCTTAGCTTCCCAAAGAGCTGGAAGCAAGATGCTGTGGGGCCCAACTCGCCCTTTGTTAAGAAGCCTGCACGTTGTGCCTTTCAGCTCTAGGGCAATGTGGCACACCGAGGGCAGAAGTTCTACATCAGCCAGATCAGGCCTGCAAAGAAACTGCGTTTCACAGGCCTTTGTAAGAGATGTTCCCGGTAGGCTGTAAGAGTACTGTGCAGAGCGAGTTGTTTCTTAGCTTCCCAAAGAGCTGGAAGCAAGATGCTGTGGGGCCCTACTCGCCCTTTATTAAGAAGCCTGCACGTTGTGCCTTTCAGCTCTAGGGCAATGTGGCACACCCAGGGCAGAATTTCTCCCTCAGCCAGATCAGGCCTGCATAGAAACTGCGTTTCACAGGCCTTTGTAAGAGATGTTCCCGGTAGGCTGTAAGAGCACTGTGCAGAGCTAGTTGTTTCTTAGCTTCCCAAGAGCTGGAAGCAAGATGCTCTGGGCCCAAATCACCCTTTGTTAAGAAGCCTGCACGTTGTGCCTTTCAGCTCTAGGGCAATGTGGCACACCCAGGGCAGAAGTCCTACTTCAGCCAGATCAGGCCTGCCAAGAAACTGCGTTTCACAGGCCTTTGTAAGAGATGTTGCCGGTAGGCTGTAAGAGCACTGTGCAGAGCGAGCTGCTTCTTAGCTTCCCTAAGAGCTGGAAGCAAGATGCTCTGGGGCCCAACTCGCCCTTTGGAAAGGAGACAGCACGTTGTAGCTTACAGCCTTAGGGCAATGTGGCACACCCAGAGCAGAAGTTCTGCTTCATCCAGATCAGGCCTGCAAAGAAACTGCGTTTCACAGGTCTTTGTAAGAGATGTTCCCTGTAGGCTGTAAGAGCACTGTGCAGAGCGAGTTGTTTCTCAGCTTCCCAAAGAGCTGGAAGCAACATGCTGTGGGGCCCAACTCGCCCTTTGTTAAGAAGCCTGCACGTTGTGCCTTTCAGCTCTAGGGCAATGTGGCACACCCAGGGCAGAAGTTCTCCCTCAGCCAGATCAGGCCTGCATAGAAACTGCGTTTCACAGGCCTTTGTAAGAGATGTTCCCGGTAGGCTGTAAGAGCACTGTGCAGAGCTAGTTGTTTCTTAGCTTCCCAAGAGCTGGAAGCAAGATGCTCTGGGCCCAAATCACCCTTTGTTAAGAAGCCTGCACGTTGTGCCTTTCAGCTCTAGGGCAATGTGGCACACCCAGGGCAGAAGTTCTACTTCAGCCAGATCAGGCCTGCCAAGAAACTGCGTTTCACAGGCCTTTGTAAGAGATGTTGCCGGTAGGCTGTAAGAGCACTGTGCAGAGCGAGCTGCTTCTTAGCTTCCCTAAGAGCTGGAAGCAAGATGCTCTGGGGCCCAACTCGCCCTTTGGAAAGGAGACAGCACGTTGTAGCTTACAGCCTTAGGGCAATGTGGCACACCCAGAGCAGAAGTTCTGCTTCATCCAGATCAGGCCTGCAAAGAAACTGCGTTTCACAGGTCTTTGTAAGAGATGTTCCCTGTAGGCTGTAAGAGCACTGTGCAGAGCGAGTTGTTTCTCAGCTTCCCAAAGAGCTGGAAGCAAGATGCTCTGGGGCCCAACTCGCCCTTTGTTAAGAAGCCTGCACGTTGTGCCTTTCAGCTCTAGGGCAATGTGGCACACCCAGGGCAGAAGTTCTACTTCAGCCAGATAATGTCTGCAACGAAACTGCGTTTCACAGGCCTTTGTAAGAGATGTTCCCGGTAGGCTGTAAGAGCACTGTGCAGAGCGAGTTGCTTCTTAGCTTCCCAAAGAGCTGGAAGCAAGATGCTCTGGGGCCCAACTCGCCCTTTGTTAAGAAGCCTGCACGTTGTGCCTTTCAGCTCTAGGGAAATGTGGCACACCCAGGGCAGAAGTTCTACTTCAGCCAGATCAGGCCTGCCCAGAAACTGCGTTTCACAGGCCTTTGTAAGAGATGTTCCCGGTAGGCTGTAAGAGCACTGTGCAGAGCGAGTTGTTTCTTAGCTTCCCAAAGAGCTGGAAGCAAGATGCTCTGGGGCCCAACTCGCCCTTTGTTAAGAAGCCTGCACGTTGTGCCTTTCAGCTGTAGGGCAATGTGGCACACCCACGGCAGAAGTTCTCCTTCAGGCAGATCAGGCCTGCATAGAAACTGCGTTTCACAGGCCTTTGTAAGAGATGTTCCCGGTAGGCTGTAAGAGCACTGTGCAGAGCGACTTGTTTCTTAGCTTCCCAAAGAGCTGGAAGCAAGATGCTCTGGCACCCAACTCGCCCTTTGTTAAGAAGCCTGCACGTTGTGCCTTTCAGCTCTAGGGCAATGTGGCACACCGAGGGCAGAAGTTCTACTTGAGCCAGATTAGGCCTGCAAAGAAACTTCATTTCACAGGCCTTTGTAAGAGATGTTCCCGGTAGGCTGTAAGAGCACTGTGCAGAGCGAGTTGTTTCTTAGCTTCCCAAGAGCTGGAAGCAAGATGCTCTGGGGCCGAACTCACCCTTTGTTAAGAAGCCTGCACGTTGTGCCTTTCAGCTCTAGGGCAATGTGGCACACCCAGGGCAGAAGTTCTACTTCATCCAGATCAGGCCTGCCAAGAAACTGCGTTTCACAGGCCTTTGTAAGACATGTTCCCGGTAGGCTGTAAGAGCACTGTGCAGAGCGAGTTGTTTCTTAGCTTCCCAAAGAGCTGGAAGCAAGATGCTCTGGGGCCCAACTCGCCCTTTGTTAAGAAGCCTGCACGTTGTGCCTTTCAGCTCTAGGGCAATGTTGCACACCCATGGCAGAAGTTCTACTTCAGCCAGATAATGTCTGCAAAGAAACTGCGTTTCACAGGCCTTTGTAAGAGATGTTCCCGGTACGCTGTAAGAGCACTGTGCAGAGCGAGTTGTTTCTTAGCTTCCCAAAGAGCTGGAAGCAAGATGCTCTGGCGCCCAACTCGCCCTTTGTTAAGAAGCCTGCACGTTGTGCCTTTCAGCTCTATGGCAATGTGGCACACCGAGGGCAGAAGTTCTACTTCAGCCAGATTAGGCCTGCAAAGAAACTTCATTTCACAGGCCTTTGTAAGAGATGTTCCCGGTAGGCTGTAAGAGCACTGTGCAGAGCGAGTTGTTTCTTAGCTTCCCAAGAGCTGGAAGCAAGATGCTCTGGCACCCAACTCGCCCTTTGTTAAGAAGCCTGCACGTTGTGCCTTTCAGCTCTAGGGCAATGTGGCACACCGAGGGCAGAAGTTCTACTTGAGCCAGATTAGGCCTGCAAAGAAACTTCATTTCACAGGCCTTTGTAAGAGATGTTCCCGGTAGGCTGTAAGAGCACTGTGCAGAGCGAGTTGTTTCTTAGCTTCCCAAGAGCTGGAAGCAAGATGCTCTGGGGCCGAACTCACCCTTTGTTAAGAAGCCTGCACGTTGTGCCTTTCAGCTCTAGGGCAATGTGGCACACCCAGGGCAGAAGTTCTACTTCATCCAGATCAGGCCTGCCAAGAAACTGCGTTTCACAGGCCTTTGTAAGACATGTTCCCGGTAGGCTGTAAGAGCACTGTGCAGAGCGAGTTGTTTCTTAGCTTCCCAAAGAGCTGGAAGCAAGATGCTCTGGGGCCCAACTCGCCCTTTGTTAAGAAGCCTGCACGTTGTGCCTTTCAGCTCTAGGGCAATGTTGCACACCCATGGCAGAAGTTCTACTTCAGCCAGATAATGTCTGCAAAGAAACTGCGTTTCACAGGCCTTTGTAAGAGATGTTCCCGGTACGCTGTAAGAGCACTGTGCAGAGCGAGTTGTTTCTTAGCTTCCCAAAGAGCTGGAAGCAAGATGCTCTGGCGCCCAACTCGCCCTTTGTTAAGAAGCCTGCACGTTGTGCCTTTCAGCTCTATGGCAATGTGGCACACCGAGGGCAGAAGTTCTACTTCAGCCAGATTAGGCCTGCAAAGAAACTTCATTTCACAGGCCTTTGTAAGAGATGTTCCCGGTAGGCTGTAAGAGCACTGTGCAGAGCGAGTTGTTTCTTAGCTTCCCAAGAGCTGGAAGCAAGATGCTCTGGGCCCAAATCGCCCTTTGTTAAGAAGCCTGCACGTTGTGCCTTTCAGCTCTAGGGCAATGTGGCACACCCAGGGCAGAAGTTCTACTTCAGCCACATCAGGCCTTCCAAGAATCTGCGTTTCACAGGCCTTTGTAAGAGATGTTCCCGGTAGGCTGTAAGAGCACTGTGCAGAGCGAGCTGCTTCTTAGCTTCCCAAAGAGCTGGAAGCAAGATGCTCTGGGGCCCAACTCGCCCTTTGGAAAGGAGACAGCACGTTGTAGCTTACAGCCTTAGGGCAATGTGGCACACCCAGAGCAGAAGTTCTGCTTCATCCAGATCAGGCCTGCAAAGAAAGTGCGTTTCACAGGACTTTGTAAGAGATGTTCCCTGTAGGCTGTAAGAGCACTGTGCAGAGCGAGTTGTTTCTCAGCTTCCCAAAGAGCTGGAAGCAAGATGCTCTGGGGCCCAACTCGCCCTTTGTTAAGAAGCCTGCACGTTGTGCCTTTCAGCTCTAGGGCAATGTTGCACACCCATGGCAGAAGTTCTACTTCAGCCAGATAATGTCAGCAAAGAAACTGCGTTTCACAGGCCTTTGTAAGAGATGTTCCCGGTAGGCTGTAAGAGCAGTGTGCAGAGCGAGTTGTTTCTTAGCTTCCCAAAGAGCTGGAAGCAAGATGCTCTGGTGCCCAACTCGCCCTTTGTCAAGAAGCCTGCACGTTGTGCCTTTCAGCTCTAGGGCAATGTGGCACTCCCAGAGCAGAACTTCTACTTCATCCAGATCAGGCCTGCAAAGAAACTGCGTTTCACAGGCCTTTGTCAGAGATGTTCCCTGTAGGCTGTAAGAGCACTGTGCAGAGCGAGTTGTTTCTTAGCTTCCCAAAGAGCTGGAAGCAAGATGCTCTGGGGCCCAACTCGCCCTTTGTTAAGAAGCCTGCACGTTGTGCCTTTCAACTCTAGGGCAATGTGGCACACCCAGGGCAGAAGTTCTACTTCAGCCAGATCAGGACTGCCAAGAAACTGCGTTTCACAGGCCTTTGTAAGAGATGTTCCCGGTAGGCTGTAAGAGCACTGTGCAGAGCGAGTTGTTTCTTAGCTTCCCAAAGAGCTGGAAGCAAGATGCTCTGGGGCCCAACTCGCCCTTTGTTAAGAAGCCTGCACGTTGTGCCTTTCAGCTCTAGGGCAATGTGGCACACCCAGAGCAGAACTTCTACTTCAGCCAGGTCAGCCCTGCAAAGAAACTGCGTTTCACAGGCCTTTGTAAGAGATGTTCCCTGTAGGCTGTCAGAGCACTGTGCAGAGCGAGTTGTTTCTTAGTTTCCCAAAGAGCTGGAAGCAAGATGCTGTGGGGCCCAACTCGCCCTTTGTTAAGAAGCCTGCACGTTGTCCCTTTCAGCTCTAGGGCAATGTGGCACACCCAGGGCAGAAGTTCTACTTCAGACAGATCAGGCCTGCAAAGAAACTGCGTTTCACAGGCCTGTGTAAGAGATGTTCCCGGTAGGCTGTAAGAGCACTGTGCAGAGCGAGTTGTTTCTTAGCTTCCCAAAGAGCTGGAAGCAAGATGCTCTGGGGCCCCACTCGCCCTTTTTTAAGAAGCCTGCACGTTGTGCCTTTAAGCTCTAGGGCAATGTGGCTCACCCAGGGCAGAACGTCTACTTCAGCCTGATCAGGCCTGCAAAGAAACTGCGTTTCACAGGCCTTTGGAAGAGATGTTCCCGGTAGGCTGTAAGAGCACTGTGCAGAGCGAGTTGTTTCTTAGGTTCCCAAAGAGCTGGAAGCAAGATGCTCTGGCGCACAACTCGCCCTTTCGAATGCAGACTGCACGTTGTGCCTTTCAGCTCTAGGGCTAGGTGCCGCACCCATGGCAGAAGTTCTACTTCATCCAGATCAGGCCTGCAAAGAAACTGCGTTTCACAGGCCTTTGTAAGAGATGTTCCCAGTAGGCTGTAAGAGCACTGTGCAGAGCGAGTTGTTTCTTAGCTTCCCAAAGAGCTGGAAGCAAGATGCTCTGGGGCCCAACTCGCCCTTTGTTAAGAAGCCTGCACGTTGTGCCTTTCAGCTCTAGGGCAATGTGGCACACCCACGGCAGAAGTTCTACTTCAGCCAGATCAGGCCTGCAAAGAAACTGCGTTTCACAGGCCTTTGTAAGAGATGTTCCCGGTAGGCTGTAAGAGCACTGTGCAGAGCGAGTTGTTTCTTAGCTTCCCAAAGAGCTGGAAGCAAGATGCTCTGGGGCCCAACTCGCCCTTTGTTAAGAAGCCTGCACGTTGTAGCTTTCAGCTCTAGGGTAATGTGGCACACCCAGGGCAGAACTTCTACTTCAGCCTTATCAGGCCTGCAAAGAAACTGCGTTTCACAGGCCTTGGTAAGACATGTTCCCGGTAGGCTGTAAGAGCACTGTGCAGAGCGAGTTGTTTCTTAGCTTCCCAAAGAGCTGAAGCAAGATGCTCTGGGGCCCAACTCGCCCTTTGGAAAGCAGACTGCACGTTGTAGCTTTCAGCTCTAGGGCAATGTGGCGCAACCAGAGCAGAACTTCTACTTCAGCCAGATCAGGCCTGCAAAGAAACTGCGTTTCACAGGCCTTTGTAAGACATGGTCCCGGTAGGATGTAAGAGCACTGTGTAGAGCGAGTTGTTTCTTAGCTTCCCAAAGAGCTGGAAGCAAGATGCTGTGGGGCCCAACTGGCCCTTTTTTAAGAAGCCTGCACGTTGTGCCTTTCAGCTCTAGGGCAATGTGGCACACCCACGGCAGAAGTTCTACTTCAGCCAGATCAGGCCTGCCAAGAAACTGCGTTTCACAGGCCTTTGTAAGAGATGTTCCCGGTAGGCTGTCAGAGCCCTGTGCAGAGCGAGTTGTTTCTTAGCTTCCCAAAAAGGTTGAAGCAAGATGCTGTGGCGCCCAACTCGCCCTTTCGAATGCAGACTGCACGTTGTGCCTTTCAGCTCTAGGGCTAGGTGCCACACCCAGGGCAGAAGTTCTACATCATCCAGATCAGGCCTGCAAAGAAACTGCGTTTCACAGGCCTTTGTAAGAGATGTTCCCAGTAGGCTGTAAGAGCACTGTGCAGAGCGAGTTGTTTCTTAGCTTCCCAAAGAGCTGGAAGCAAGATGCTCTGGGGCCCAACTCGCCCTTTGTTAAGAAGCCTGCACGTTGTGCCTTTCAGCTCTAGGGCAATGTGGCACACCCAGGGCAGAAGTTCTACTTCAGCCAGATCAGGCCTGCAAAGAAACTGCGTTTCACAGGCCTTTGTAAGAGATGTTCCCGGTAGGCTGTAAGAGCACTGTGCAGAGCGAGTTGTTTCTTAGCTTCCCAAAGAGCTGGAAGCAAGATGCTCTGGGGCCCAACTCGCCCTTTGTTAAGAAGCCTGCACGTTGTAACATTCAGCTGCATGGCAATGTGGCACACCCAGGGCAGAAGTTCTACTTCAGCCGTATCAGGCCTGCAAAGAACCTGTGTTTCACAGGCCTTTTTAAGAGATGTTCCGGGTAGGCTGTAAGAGCACTGTGCAGAGCGAGTTGTTTCTTAGCTTCCCAAAGAGCTGGAAGCAAGATGCTCTGGGGCCCAACTCGCCCTTTGTTAAGAAGCCTGCACGTTGTGCCTTTCAGCTCTAGGGCATTGTTGCACCCGATGGCAGAAGTTCTACTTCAGCCAGATCAGGCCTGCAAAGAAACTGCGTTTCACAGGCCTTTGTAAGAGATGTTCCTGGTAGGCTGAAAGAGCACTGTGCAGAGCGAGTTGTTTCTTAGCTTCCCAAAGAGCTGGAAGCAAGATGCTCTGGGGCCCAACTCGCCCTTTGTCAAGAAGCCCGCACGTTGTGCCTTTCAGCTCTAGGGCAATGTGGCACACCCAGGGCAGAAGTTCTACTTCAGCCAGATCAGGCCTGCAAAGAAACTGCGTTTCACAGGCCTTGGTAAGACATGTTCCCGGTAGGCTGTAAGAGCACTGTGCAGAGCGAGTTGTTTCTTAGCTTCCCAAAGAGCTGGAAGCAAGATGCTCTGGGGCCCAACTCGCCCTTTGTTAATTAGCCTGCACGTTGTGCCTTTCAGCTCTAGGGCAATGTGGCACACCCACGGCAGAAGTTCTACTTCAGCCAGATCAGGCCTGCAAAGAAACTGCGTTTCACAGGCCTTTGTAAGAGATGTTCCCGGTAGGCTGTAAGAGCACTGTGCAGAGCGAGTTGTTTCTTAGCTTCCCAAAAAGGTTGAAGCAAGATGCTCTGGCGCCCAACTCGCCCTTTCGAATGCAGACTGCACGTTGTGCCATTCAGCTCTAGGGTTAGGTGCCAAACCCAGGGCAGAAGTTCTACTTCATCCAGATCAGGCCTGCAAAGAAACTGCGTTTCACAGGCCTTTGTAAGAGATGTTCCCAGTAGGCTGTAAGAGCACTGTGCAGAGCGAGTTGTTTCTTAGCTTCCCAAAGAGCTGGAAGCAAGATGCTCTGGGGCCCAACTCGCCCTTTGTTAAGAAGACTGCACGTTGTGCCTTTCAGCTCTAGGGCAATGTGGCACACCCACGGCAGAAGTTCTACTTCAGCCAGATCAGGCCTGCAAAGAAACTGCGTTTCACAGGCCTTTGTAAGAGATGTTGCCGGTAGGCTGTAAGAGCACTGTGCAGAGCGAGTTGTTTCTTAGCTTCCCAAAGAGCTGGAAGCAAGATGCTCTGGGGCCCAACTCGCCCTTTGTTAAGAAGCCTGCACGTTGTAACATTCAGGTGCACGGCAATGTGGCACACCCAGGGCAGAAGTTCTACTTCAGCCAGATCAGGCCTGCAAAGAAACTGCGTTTCACAGGCCTTTGTAAGAGATGTTCCGGGTAGGCTGTAAGAGCACTGTGCAGAGCGAGTTGTTTCTTAGCTTCCCAAAGAGCTGGAAGCAAGATGGTGTGGGGCCCAACTCGCCCTTTGTTAAGAAGCCTGCACGTTGTGCCTTTCAGCTCTAGGGCAATGTGGCACACCCAGGGCAGTACTTCTACTTCAGCCAGATCAGGCCTGCAAAGAAACTGCGTTTCACAGGCCTTGGTAAGACATGTTCCCGGTAGGCTGTAAGAGCACTGTGCAGAGCGAGTTGTTTCTTAGCATCCCAAAGAGCTGGAATCAAGATGCTCTGGGGCCCAACTCGCGCTTTGGAAAGCAGACTGCACGTTGTAGCTTTCAGCTCTAGGGCAATGTGGCGCAACCAGAGCAGAACGTCTACTTCAGCCAGATCAGGCCTGCAAAGAAACTGCGTTTCACAGGCCTTTGTAAGACATGTTCCCGGTAGGCTGTAAGAGCACTGTGTGGAGCGAGTTGTTTCTTACCTTCCCAAAGAGCTGGAAGCAAGATGCTGTGGGGCCCAACTCGCCCTTTTTTAAGAAGCCTGCACGTTGTGCCTTTCAGCTCTAGGGCAATGTGGCACACCCAGGGCAGAAGTTCTACTTCAGCCAGATCAGGCCTGCCAAGAAACTGCGTTTCACAGGCCTTTGTAAGAGACGTTCCCGGTAGGCTGTCAGAGCCCTGTGCAGAGCGAGTTGTTTCTTAGCTTCCCAAAAAGGTTGAAGCAAGATGCTCTGGTGCCCAACTCGCCCTTTGTTAAGAAGCCTGCACGTTGTGCCTTTCAGCTCTAAGGCAATGTGGCACTCCCACTGCAGAAGTTCTACTTCAGCCAGATCAGGCCTGCAAAGAAACTGCGTTTCACAGGCCTTTGTAAGAGATGTTCCCGGTAGGCTGTAAGAGCACTGTGCAGAGAGAGTTGTTTCTTAGCTTCCCAAAGAGCTGGAAGCAAGATGCTGTGGGGCCCAACTCGCCCTTTGTTAAGAAGCCTGCACGTTGTGCCTTTCAGCTCTAGGGCTAGGTGCGACACCCAGGGCAGAAGTTCTACTTCAGCCTGATCAGGCCTGCAAAGAAAGTGCGTTTCACAGGCCTTTGTAAGAGATGTTCCCGGTAGGCTGTAAGAGCACTGTGCAGAGCGAGTTGTTTCTTAGCTTCCCAAAGAGCTGGAAGCAAGATGCTCTGGGGCCCAACTCGCCCTTTGGAAAGCAGACTGCACGTTGTAGCTTTCAGCTCTAGGGCAATGTGGCGCAACCAGAGCAGAACTTCTACTTCAGCCAGAGCAGGCCTGCAAAGAAACTGCGTTTCACAGGCCTTTGTAAGGCATGTTCCCAGTAGGCTGTAAGAGCACTGTGCAGAGCGAGTTGTTTCTTAGCTTCCCAAAGAGCTGGAAGCAAGATGCTCTGGGGCCCAACTCGCCCTTTGTTAAGAAGCCTGCACGTTGTGCCTTTCAGCTCTAGGGCATTGTGGCACCCGATGGCAGAAGTTCTACTTCAGCCAGATCAGGCCTGCAAAGAAACTGCGTTTCACAGGCCTTTGTAAGAGATGTTCCTGTTAGGCTGTAAGAGAACTGTGCAGAGCGAGTTGTTTCTTAGCTTCCCAAAGAGCTGGAAGCAAGATGCTGTGGGGCCCAACTCGCCCTTTGTTAAGAAGCCTGCACGTTTTGCCTTTCAGCTCTAGGGCAATGTGGCACACCCACTGCAGAAGTTCTACTTCAGCCAGATCAGGCCTGCAAAGAAACTGCGTTTCACAGGCCTTTGTAAGAGATGTTCCCGGCAGGCTGTATGAGCACTGTGCAGAGCGAGTTGTTTCTTAGCTTCCCAAAGAGCTGGAAGCAAGATGCTCTGGGGCCCGACTCGCCCTTTGTTAAGAAGTCTGCACGTTGTAACATTCAGCTGCACGGCAATGTGGCACACCCAGGGCAGAAGTTCTACTTCAGCCATATCAGGCCTGCAAAGAAACTGCGTTTCACAGGCCTTTGTAAGAGATGTTCCGGGTAGGCTGTAAGAGCACTGTGCAGAGCGAGTTGTTTCTTAGCTTCCCAAAGAGCTGGAAGCAAGATGCTCTGGGGCCCAACTCGCCCTTTGTTAAGAAGCCTGCACGTTGTGCCTTTCAGCTCTAGGGCAATGTGGCACACCCAGGGCAGAAGTTCTACTTCAGCCAGATCAGGCCTGCCAAGAAAGTGCGTTTCACAGGCCTTTGTAAGTGATGTTCCCGGTAGGCTGTCAGAGCCCTGTGCAGAGCGAGTTGTTTCTTAGCTTCCCAAAAAGGTTGAAGCAAGATGCTCTGGCGCCCAACTCGCCCTTTGTTAAGAAGCCTGCACGTTGTGCCTTTCAGCTCTAGGTCAATGTGGCACACCCAGGGCAGAAGTTCTACTTCAGCCAGATCAGGCCTGCAAAGAAACTGCGTTTCACAGGCCTTTGTAAGAGATGTTCCCGGTAGGCTGTAAGAGCACTGTGCAGAGCGAGTTGTTTCTTAGCTTCCCAAAGAGCTGGAAGCAAGATGCTCTGGGGCCCAACTCGCCCTTTCTTAAGAAGCCTGCACGTTGTGCCTTTCAGCTCTAGGGCAATGTGGCACACCCAGGGCAGAAGTTCTACTTCAGCCAGATCAGGCCTGCAAAGAAACTGCGTTTCACAGGCCTTTGTAAGAGATGTTCCCGGTAGGCTGTAAGAGCACTGTGCAGAGCGAGTTGTTTCTTAGCTTCCCAAAGAGCTGGAAGCAAGAAGCTCTGGGGCCCAACTCGCCCTTTGTTAAGAAGCCTGCACGCTGTGCCTTTCAGCTCTAGGGCAATGTGGCACACCCAGGGCAGAAGTTCTACTTCAGCCAGATCAGGCCTGCAAAGAAACTGCGTTTCACAGGCCTTTGTAAGAGATGTTCCCGGTAGGCTGTAAGAGCACTGTGCAGAGCGAGTTGTTTCTTAGCTTCCCAAAGAGCTGGAAGCAAGATGCTCGGGGGCCCAACTCGCCCTTTCTTAAGAAGCCTGCACGTTGTGCCTTTCAGCTCTAGGGCAATGTGGCAGACCCAGGGCAGAACTTCTACTTCAGCCAGATCAGGCCTGCAAAGAAACTGCGTTTCACAGGCCTTGGTAAGACATGTTCCCGGTAGGCTGTAAGAGCACTGTGCAGAGCGAGTTGTTTCTTAGCTTCCCAAAGAGCTGGAAGCAAGATGCTCTGGGGCCCAACTCTCCCTTTGGAAAGCAAACTGCACGTTGTAGCTTTCAGCTTTAGGGCAATGTGGCGCAACCAGAGCAGATCTTCTACTTCAGCCAGATCAGGCCTGCAAAGAAAGTGCGTTTCACAGGCCTTTGTAAGACATGCTCCCGGTAGGCTGTAAGAGCACTGTGTAGAGCGAGTTGTTTCTTAGCTTCCCAAAGAGCTGGAAGCAAGATGCTCTGGGGCCCAACTCGCCCTTTGAGAAGCCTCCACGTTGTGCCTTTCAGCTCTAGGGCAATGTGGCACACCCAGGGCAGAAGTTCTACTTCAGCCAGATAAGGCCTGCAAAGAAACTGCGTTTCACAGGCCTTTGTAAGAGATGTTCCCGGTAGGCTGTAAGAGCACTGGGCAGAGCGAGTTGTTTCTTAGCTTCCCAAAGAGCTGGAAGCAAGATGCTCTGGGGCCCAACTCGCCCTTTGTTAAGATGCCTGCACGTTGTAACATTCAGCTGCACGGCAATGTGGCACACCCAGGGCAGAAGTTCTACTTCAGCCATATCAGGCCTGCAAAGAAACTGCGTTTCACAGGCCTTTGTAAGAGATGTTCCGGGTAGGCTGTAAGAGCACTGTGCAGAGCGAGTTGTTTCTTAGCTTCCCAAAGAGCTGGAAGCAAGATGCTCTGGGGCCCAACTCGCCCTTTGTTAAGAAGCCTGCACGTTGTAGCTTTCAGCTCTAGGGTAATGTGGCACACCCAGGGCAGAACTTCTACTTCAGCCTTATCAGGCCTGCAAAGAAACTGCGTTTCACAGGCCTTGGTAAGACATGTTCCCGGTAGGCTGTAAGAGCACTGTGCAGAGCGAGTTGTTTCTTAGCTTCCCAAAGAGCTGGAAGCAAGATGCTCTGGGGCCCAACTCGCCCTTTGGAAAGCAGACTGCACGTTGTAGCTTTCAGCTCTAGGGCAATGTGGCGCAACCAGAGCAGAACTTCTACTTCAGCCAGATCAGGCCTGCAAAGAAACTGCGTTTCACAGGCCTTTGTAAGACATGGTCCCGGTAGGATGTAAGAGCACTGTGTAGAGCGAGTTGTTTCTTAGCTTCCCAAAGAGCTGGAAGCAAGATGCTGTGGGGCACAACTGGCCCTTTTTTAAGAAGCCTGCACGTTGTGCCTTTCAGCTCTAGGGCAATGTGGCACACCCAGGGCAGAAGTTCTACTTCAGCCAGATCAGGCCTGCCAAGAAACTGCGTTTCACAGGCCTTTGTAAGAGATGTTCCCGGTAGGCTGTAAGAGCACTGTGCAGAGCGAGTTGTTTCTTAGCTTCCCAAAGAGCTGGAAGCAAGATGCTCTGGGGCCCTACTCTCACATTGGAAAGGAGACTGCGCGTTGTAGCTTTCAGGTCTAGGGCAGTGTGGCACACTCAGAGCAGAAGTTCTACTTCAGCCAGATCAGGCCTGCCAAGAAACTGCGTTTCACAGGCCTTTGTAAGAGATGTTCCCGGTAGGCTGTAAGAGCACTGTGCAGAGCGAGTTGTTTCTTAGCTTCCCAAAGAGCTGGAAGCAAGATGCTCTGGGGCCCAACTCGCCCTTTGTTAAGAAGCCTGCACGTTGTAACATTCAGCTGCATGGCAATGTGGCACACCCAGGGCAGAAGTTCTACTTCAGCCGTATCAGGCCTGCAAAGAACCTGCGTTTCACAGGCCTTTTTAAGAGATGTTCCGGGTAGGCTGTAAGAGCACTGTGCAGAGCGAGTTGTTTCTTAGCTTCCCAAAGAGCTGGAAGCAAGATGCTCTGGGGCCCAACTCGCCCTTTGTTAAGAAGCCTGCACGTTGTGCCTTTCAGCTCTAGGGCATTGTTGCACCCGATGGCAGAAGTTCTACTTCAGCCAGATCAGGCCTGCAAAGAAACTGCGTTTCACAGGCCTTTGTAAGAGATGTTCCTGGTAGGCTGTAAGAGCACTGTGCAGAGCGAGTTGTTTCTTAGCTTCCCAAAGAGCTGGAAGCAAGATGCTCTGGGGCCCAACTCGCCCTTTGTCAAGAAGCCCGCACGTTGTGCCTTTCAGCTCTAGGGCAATGTGGCACACCCAGGGCAGAAGTTCTACTTCAGCCAGATCAGGCCTGCAAAGAAACTGCGTTTCACAGGCCTTGGTAAGACATGTTCCCGGTAGGCTGTAAGAGCACTGTGCAGAGCGAGTTGTTTCTTAGCTTCCCAAAGAGCTGGAAGCAAGATGCTCTGGGGCCCAACTCGCCCTTTGTTAATTAGCCTGCACGTTGTGCCTTTCAGCTCTAGGGCAATGTGGCACACCCACGGCAGAAGTTCTACTTCAGCCAGATCAGGCCTGCAAAGAAACTGCGTTTCACAGGCCTTTGTAAGAGATGTTCCCGGTAGGCTGTAAGAGCACTGTGCAGAGCGAGTTGTTTCTTAGCTTCCCAAAAAGGTTGAAGCAAGATGCTGTGGCGCCCAACTCGCCCTTTCGAATGCAGACTGCACGTTGTGCCATTCAGCTCTAGGGCTAGGTGCCACACCCAGGGCAGAAGTTCTAATTCATCCAGATCAGGCCTGCAAAGAAACTGCGTTTCACAGGCCTTTGTAAGAGATGTTCCCAGTAGGCTGTAAGAGCACTGTGCAGAGCGAGTTGTTTCTTAGCTTCCCAAAGAGCTGGAAGCAAGATGCTCTGGGGCCCAACTCGCCCTTTGTTAAGAAGCCTGCACGTTGTGCCTTTCAGCTCTAGGGCAATGTGGCACACCCAGGGCAGAACTTCTACTTCAGCCAGATCAGGCCTGCAAAGAAACTGCGTTTCACAGGCCTTGGTAAGACATGTTCCCGGTAGGCTGTAAGAGCACTGTGCAGAGCGAGTTGTTTCTTAGCATCCCAAAGAGCTGGAAGCAAGATGCTCTGGGGCCCAACTCGCGCTTTGGAAAGCAGACTGCACGTTGTCGCTTTCAGCTCTAGGGCAATGTGGCGCAACCAGAGCAGAACGTCTACTTCAGCCAGATCAGGCCTGCAAGGAAACTATGTTTCACAGGCCGTTGTAAGAGATGTTCCCGGTAGGCTGTAAGAGCAGTGTGCAGAGCGAGTTGTTTCTTAGCTTCCCAAAGAGCTGGAAGCAAGATGCTCTGGGGCCCTACTCTCACATTGGAAAGGAGACTGCGCGTTGTAGCTTTCAGGTCTAGGGCAGTGTGGCACACTCAGAGCAGAAGTTCTACTTCAGCCAGATCAGGCCTGCCAAGAAACTGCGTTTCACAGGCCTTTGTAAGAGATGTTCCCGGTAGGCTGTAAGAGCACTGTGCAGAGCGAGTTGTTTCTTAGCTTCCCAAAGAGCTGGAAGCAAGATGCTGTGGGGCCCAACTCGCCCTTTTTTAAGAAGCCTGCACGTTGTGCCTTTCAGCTCTAGGGCAATGTGGCACACCCAGGGCAGAAGTTCTACTTCAGCCAGATCAGGCCTGCCAAGAAACTGCGTTTCACAGGCCTTTGTAAGAGACGTTCCCGGTAGGCTGTCAGAGCCCTGTGCAGAGCGAGTTGTTTCTTAGCTTCCCAAAAAGGTTGAAGCAAGATGCTCTGGCGCCCAACTCGCCCTTTGTTAAGAAGCCTGCACGTTGTGCCTTTCAGCTCTAAGGCAATGTGGCACACCCACTGCAGAAGTTCTACTTCAGCCAGATCAGGCCTGCAAAGAAACTGCGTTTCACAGGCCTTTGTAAGAGATGTTCCCGGTAGGCTGTAAGAGCACTGTGCAGAGCGAGTTGTTTCTTAGCTTCCCAAAGAGCTGGAAGCAAGATGCTGTGGGGCCCAACTCGCCCTTTGTTAAGAAGCCTGCACGTTGTGCCTTTCAGCTCTAGGGCTAGGTGCGACACCCAGGGCAGAAGTTCTACTTCAGCCTGATCAGGCCTGCAAAGAAAGTGCGTTTCACAGGCCTTTGTAAGAGATGTTCCCTGTAGGCTGTAAGAGCACTGTGCAGAGAGAGTTGTTTCTTAGCTTCCCAAAGAGCTGGAAGCAAGAAGCTCTGGGGCCCAACTCGCCCTTTGTTAAGAAGCCTGCACGTTGTGCCTTTCAGCTCTAGGGCAATGTGGCACACCCAGGGCAGAAGTTCTACTTCAGCCAGATCAGGCCTGCAAAGCAACTGCGTTTCACAGGCCTTTGTAAGAGATGTTCCCGGTAGGCTTAAGAGCACTGTGCAGAGCGAGTTGTTTCTTAGCTTCCCAAAGAGCTGAAAGCAAGATGCTCTGGGGCCCAACTAGCCCTTTGTTAAGAAGCCTGCACGTTGTGCCTTTCAGCTCTAGGGCAATGTGGCACACACACGGCAGAAGTTCTACTTCAGCCTGATCAGGCCTGCAAAGAAACTGCGTTTCACAGGCCTTTGTAAGAGATGTTCCCGGTAGGCTGTAAGAGCACTGTGCAGGGCTAGTTGTTTCTTAGCTTACCAAAGAGCTGAAAGCAAGCTGCTCTGGGGCCCAACTCGCCCTTTGTGAAGAAGCCTGCACGTTGTGCCTTTCAGCTCTAGGGCAATGTGGCAAACCCAGGGCAGAAGTTCTACTTCTGCCAGATCAGGCCTGCAAGGAAACTATGTTTCACAGGCCGTTGTAAGAGATGTTCCCGGTAGGCTGTAAGAGCAGTGTGCAGAGCGAGTTGTTTCTTAGCTTCCCAAAGAGCTGGAAGCAAGATGCTCTGGGGCCCTACTCTCACATTGGAAAGGAGACTGCGCGTTGTAGCTTTCAGGTCTAGGGCAGTGTGGCACACTCAGAGCAGAAGTTCTACTTCAGCCAGATCAGGCCTGCCAAGAAACTGCGTTTCACAGGCCTTTGTAAGAGATGTTCCCGGTAGGCTGTAAGAGCACTGTGCAGAGCGAGTTGTTTCTTAGCTTCCCAAAGAGCTGGAAGCAAGATGCTCTGGGGCCCAACTCGCCCTTTGGAAAGCAGACTGCACGTTGTAGCTTTCAGCTCTAGGGCAATGTGGCCCAACCAGAGCAGAACTTCTACTTCAGCCAGAGCAGGCCTGCAAAGAAAATGCGTTTCACAGGCCTTTGTAAGGCATGTTCCCAGTAGGCTGTAAGAGCACTGTGCAGAGCGAGTTGTTTCTTAGCTTCCCAAAGAGCTGGAAGCAAGATGCTCTGGGGCCCAACTCGCCCTTTGTTAAGAAGCCTGCACGTTGTGCCTTTCAGCTCTAGGGCATTGTGGCACCCGATGGCAGAAGTTCTACTTCAGCCAGATCAGGCCTGCAAAGAAACTGCGTTTCACAGGCCTTTGTAAGAGATGTTCCTGTTAGGCTGTAAGAGAACTGTGCAGAGCGAGTTGTTTCTTAGCTTCCCAAAGAGCTGGAAGCAAGATGCTCTGGGGCCCAACTCGCCCTTTGTTAATTAGCCTGCACGTTGTGCCTTTCACCTCTAGGGCAATGTGGCACACCCACTGCAGAAGTTCTACTTCAGCCAGATCAGGCCTGCAAAGAAACTGCGTTTCACAGGCCTTTGTAAGAGATGTTCCCGGCAGGCTGTATGAGCACTGTGCAGAGCGAGTTGTTTCTTAGCTTCCCAAAGAGCTGGAAGCAAGATGCTCTGGGGCCCGACTCGCCCTTTGTTAAGAAGTCTGCACGTTGTAACATTCAGCTGCACGGCAATTTGGCACACCCAGGGCAGAAGTTCTACTTCAGCCATATCAGGCCTGCAAAGAAACTGCGTTTCACAGGCCTTTGTAAGAGATGTTCCGGGTAGGCTGTAAGAGCACTGTGCAGAGCGAGTTGTTTCTTAGCTTCCCAAAGAGCTGGAAGCAAGATGCTCTGGGGCCCAACTCGCCCTTTGTTAAGAAGCCTGCACGTTGTGCCTTTCAGCTCTAGGGCAATGTGGCACACCCAGGGCAGAAGTTCTACTTCAGCCAGATCAGGCCTGACAAGAAAGTGCGTTTCACAGGCCTTTGTAAGTGATGTTCCCGGTAGGCTGTCAGAGCCCTGTGCAGAGCGAGTTGTTTCTTAGCTTCCCAAAAAGGTTGAAGCAAGATGCTCTGGCGCCCAACTCGCCCTTTGTTAAGAAGCCTGCACGTTGTGCCTTTCAGCTCTAGGGCAATGTGGCACACCGAGGGCAGAAGTTCTACTTCAGCCACATTAGGCCTGAAAAAGAAACTGCGTTTCACAGGCCTTTGTAAGAGATGTTTAGGGTAGGCTGTAAGAGCACTGTGCAGAGCGAGTTGTTTCTTAGCTTCCCAAAGAGCTTGAAGCAAGATGCTCTGGGCCCAACTCGCCCTTTGTTAAGAAGCCTGCACGTTGTGCCTTTCAGCTCTAGGCCAATGTGGCACACCCAGGGCAGAAGTTCTACTTCAGCCAGATCAGGCCTGCCAAGAAACTGCGTTGCACAGGCCTTTGTAAGAGATGTTCCCGGTAGGCTGTAAGAGCACTGTGCAGAGCGAGTTGTTTCTTAGCTTCCCAAAGAGCTGGAAGCAAGATGCTCTGGGGCCCAACTCGCCCTTTGTTAAGAAGCCTGCACGTTGTGCCTTTCAGCTCTATGGCAATGTTTCACACCCAGGTCAGAAGTTCTACTTCAGCCAGATCAGGCCTGCAAAGAAACTGCGTTTCACAGGCCTTTGTAAGAGATGTTCCCGGTAGGCTGTAAGAGCACTGTGCAGAGCGAGTTGTTTCTTAGCTTCCCAAAGAGCTGGAAGCAAGATGCTCTGGGGCCCAACTCGCCCTTTCTTAAGAAGCCTGCACGTTGTGCCTTTCAGCTCTAGGGCAATGTGGCACACCCAGGGCAGAAGTTCTACTTCAGCCAGATCAGGCCTGCAAAGAAACTGCGTTTCACAGGCCTTTGTAAGAGATGTTGCCGGTAGGATGTAAGAGCACTGTGCAGAGCGAGTTGTTTCTTAGCTTCCCAAAGAGCTGGAAGCAAGATGCTGTGGGGCCCAACTCGCCCTTTGTTAACAAGCCTGCACGCTGTGCCTTTCAGCTCTAGGGCAATGTGGCACACCCAGGGCAGAAGTTCTACTTCAGCCAGATCAGGCCTGCAAAGAACTGCATTTCACAGGCCTTTGTAAGAGATGTTCTCGGTAGACTGTAAGAGCAGTGTGCATAGCGAGTTGTTTCTTAGCTTCCCAAAGAGCTTGAAGCAATGTGCTGTGGGGCCCAACTCGCCCTTTGTTAAGAAGCCTGCAGGTTGTACCTTTCAGCTCTAGGGCAATGTGGCACACGCAGGGCAGAAGTTCTACTTCAGCCAGATCAGGCCTGCCAAGAAACTGCGTTTCACAGGCCTTTGTAAGAGATGTTCCCGGTAGGCTGTAAGAGCACTGTGCAGAGCGAGTTGTTTCTTAGCTTCCCAAAGAGCTGGAAGCAAGATGCTCTGGGGCCCAACTCGTCCTTTGTTAAGAAGCCTGCACGTTGTGCCTTTCAGCTGTAGGGCAATGTGGCACACCCAGGGCAGAAGTTCTACTTCAGCCAGATCAGGCCTGCATAGAAACTGCGTTTCACAGGCCTTTGTAAGAGATGTTCCCGGTAGGCTGTAAGAGCACTGTGCAGAGCGAGTTGTTTCTTAGCTTCCCAAAGAGCTGGAAGCAAGATGCTGTGGGGCCCAAATCGCCCTTTGTTAAGACGCCTGCACGTTGTGGCTTTCAGCTCTAGGGCAATGTCGCACACCCAGGGCAGAAGTTCTACTTCAGCCAGATCAGGCCTGCAAAGAAACTGCGTTTCACAGCCCTTTGTAAGAGATGCTCCCGGTAGCCTGTAAGAGCACTATGCAGAGCGAGCTGCTTCTTAGCTTCCCAAAAAGCTGGAAGCAAGATGCTCTGGGGCCCAACTCGCCCTTTGGAAAGGAGACAGCACGTTGTGCCTTTCAGCCTTAGGGCAATGTGGCACCCCCAGAGCAGAAGTTCTACTTCAGCCGCATCAGGCCTGCAAAGAAACTGCGTTTCACAGGCCTTTGTAAGAGATGTTCCCGGTAGGCTGTAAGAGCACTGTGCAGAGCGAGTTGTTTCTTAGCTTCCCAAAGAGCTGGAAGCAAGATGCTCTGGGTCCCAACTTGCCCTTTGTTAAGAAGCCTGCACGTTGTGCCTTTCAGCTCTAGGGCAATGTGGCACACACACAGCAGAAGTTCTACTTCAGCCTGATCAGGCCTGCAAAGAAACTGCGTTTCACAGGCCTTTGTAAGAGATGTTCCCGGTAGGCTGTCAGAGCCCTGTGCAGAGCGAGTTGTTTCTTAGCTTCCCAAAAAGGTTGAAGCAAGATGCTGTGGCGCCCAACTCGCCCTTTCGAATGCAGACTGCACGTTGTGCCTTTCAGCTCTAGGGCTAGGTGCCACACCCAGGGCAGAAGTTCTACTTCATCCAGATCAGTCCTGCAAAGAAACTGCGTTTCACAGGCCTTTGTAAGAGATGTTCCCAGTAGGCTGTAAGAGCACTGTGCAGAGCGAGTTGTTTCTTAGCTTCCCAAAGAGCTGGAAGCAAGATGCTCTGGGGCCCAACTCGCCCTTTGTTAAGAAGCCTGCACGTTGTTCCTTTCAGCTCTAGGGCAATGTGGCACACCCACGGCAGAAGTTCTACTTCAGCCAGATCAGGCCTGCAAAGAAACTGCGTTTCAAAGGCCTTTGTAAGAGATGTTCCCGGTAGGCTGTAAGAGCACTGTGCAGAGCGAGTTGTTTCTTAGCTTCCCAAAGAGCTGGAAGCAAGATGCTCTGGGGCCCAACTCGCCCTTTGTTAAGAAGCCTGCACGTTGTAACATTCAGCTGCACGGCAATGTGGCACACCCAGGGCAGAAGTTCTACTTCAGCCATATCAGGCCTGCAAAGAAACTGCGTTTCACAGGCCTTTGTAAGAGATGTTCCGGGTAGGCTGTAAGAGCACTGTGCAGAGCGAGTTGTTTCTTAGCTTCCCAAAGAGCTGGAAGCAAGATGCTCTGGGGCCCTACTCGCCCTTTGTTAAGAAGCCTGCACGTTGTGCCTTTCAGCTCTAGGGCAATGTGGCACACCCAGGCCAGAACTTCTACTTCAGCCAGATCAGGCCTGCAAAGAAACTGCGTTTCACAGCCCTTGGTAAGACATGTTCCCGGTAGGCTGTAAGAGCACTGTGCAGAGCGAGTTGTTTCTTAGCTTCCCAAAGAGCTGGAAGCAAGATGCTCTGGGGCCCAACTCGCGCTTTGGAAAGCAGACTGCACGTTGTAGCTTTCAGCTCTAGGGCAATGTGGCGCAACCAGAGCAGAACTTCTACTTCAGCCAGATCAGGCCTGCAAAGAAACTGCGTTTCACAGGCCTTTGTAAGACATGTTCCCGGTAGGCTGTAAGAGCACTGTGTAGAGCGAGTTGTTTCTTAGCTTCCCAAAGAGCTGGAAGCAAGATGCTGTGGGGCCCAACTCGCCCTTTTTTAAGAAGCCTGCACGTTGTGCCTTTCAGCTCTAGGGCAATGTGGCACACCCAGGGCAGAAGTTCTACTTCAGCCAGATCAGGCCTGCCAAGAAACTGCGTTTCACAGGCCTTTGTAAGAGACGGTCCCGGTAGGCTGTCAGAGCCCTGTGCAGAGCGAGTTGTTTCTTAGCTTCCCAAAAAGGTTGAAGCAAGATGCTCTGGCGCCCAACTCGCCCTTTGTTAAGAAGCCTGCACGTTGTGCCTTTCAGCTCTAGGGCAATGTGGCACACCCAGGGCAGAAGTTCTACTTCAGCCAGATCAGGCCTGCAAAGAAACTGCGTTTCACAGGCCTTTGTAAGAGATGTTCCCGGTAGGCTGTAAGAGCACTGTGCAGAGCGAGTTGTTTCTTAGCTTCCCAAAGAGCTGGAAGCAAGATGCTCTGGGGCCCAACTCGCCCTTTGTTAAGAAGCCTGCACGTTGTAACATTCAGCTGCAAGGCAATGTGGCACACCCAGGGCAGAAGTTCTACTTCAGCCATATCAGGCCTGCAAAGAAACTGCGTTTCACAGGCCTTTGTAAGAGATGTTCCGGGTAGGCTGTAAGAGCACTGTGCAGAGCGAGTTGTTTCTTAGCTTCCCAAAGAGCTGGAAGCAAGATGCTCTGGGGCCCAACTCGCCCTTTGTTAAGAAGCCTGCACGTTGTGCCTTTCAGCTCTAGGGCAATGTGGCACACCCAGGGAAGAACTTCTACTTCAGCCAGATCAGGCCTGCAAAGAAACTGCGTTTCACAGGCCTTGGTAAGACATGTTCCCGGTAGGCTGTAAGAGCACTGTGCAGAGCGAGTTGTTTCTTAGCTTCCCAAAGACCTGGAAGCAAGATGCTCTCGGGCCCAACTCGCGCTTTGGAAAGCCGACTGCACGTTGTAGCTTTCAGCTCTAGGGCAATGTGGCGCAACCAGAGCAGAACTTCTACTTCAGCCAGATCAGGCCTGCAAAGAAACTGCGTTTCACAGGCCTTTGTAAGACATGTTCCCGGTAGGCTGTAAGAGCACTGTGTAGAGCGAGTTGTTTCTTAGCTTCCCAAAGAGCTGGAAGCAAGATGCTGTGGGGCCCAACTCGCCCTTTGTTAAGAAGCCTGCACGTTGTGCCTTTCAGCTCTAGGGCTAGGTGCCACACCCAGGGCAGAAGTTCTACTTCAGCCTGATCAGGCCTGCAAAGAAAGTGCGTTTCACAGGCCTTTGTAAGAGATGTTCCCTGTAGGCTGTAAGAGCACTGTGCAGAGAGAGTTGTTTCTTAGCTTCCCGATGAGCTGGAAGCAAGAAGCTCTGTGGCCCAACTCGCCCTTTGTTAAGAAGCCTGCACGTTGTGCCTTTCAGCTCTAGGGCAATGTGGCACACCCAGGGCAGAAGTTCTACTTCAGCCAGATCAGGCCTGCAAAGAAACTGCGTTTCACAGGCCTTTGTAAGAGATGTTCCCGGTAGGCTGTAAGAGCACTGTGCAGAGCGAGTTGTTTCTTAGCTTCCCAAAGAGCTGGAAGCAAGATGCTCTGGGGCCCAACTCGCGCTTTGGAAAGCAGACTGCACGTTGTAGCTTTCAGCTCTAGGGCAATGTGGCGCAACCAGAGCAGAACTTCTACTTCAGCCAGATCAGGCCTGCAAAGAAACTGCGTTTCACAGGCCTTTGTAAGACATGTTCCCGGTAGGCTGTAAGAGCACTGTGTAGAGCGAGTTGTTTCTTAGCTTCCCAAAGAGCTGGAAGCAAGATGCTGTGGAGCCCAACTCGCCCTTTTTTAAGAAGCCTGCACGTTGTGCCTTTCAGCTCTAGGGCAATGTGGCACACCCAGGGCAGAAGTTCTACTTCAGCCAGATCAGGCCTGCCAAGAAACTGCGTTTCACAGGCCTTTGTAAGAGACGGTCCCGGTAGGCTGTCAGAGCCCTGTGCAGAGCGAGTTGTTTCTTAGCTTCCCAAAAAGGTTGAAGCAAGATGCTCTGGCGCCCAACTCGCCCTTTGTTAAGAAGCCTGCACGTTGTGCCTTTCAGCTCTAGGGCAATGTGGCACACCCAGGGCAGAAGTTCTACTTCAGCCAGATCAGGCCTGCAAAGAAACTGCGTTTCACAGGCCTTTGTAAGAGATGTTCCCGGTAGGCTGTAAGAGCACTGTGCAGAGCGAGTTGTTTCTTAGCTTCCCAAAGAGCTGGAAGCAAGATGCTCTGGGGCCCAACTCGCCCTTTGTCAAGAAGCCCGCACGTTGTGCCTTTCAGCTCTAGGGCAATGTGGCACACCCAGGGCAGAAGTTCTACTTCAGCCAGATCAGGCATGCAAAGAAACTGCGTTTCACAGGCCTTGGTAAGACATGTTCCCGGTAGGCTGTAAGAGCACTGTGCAGAGCGAGTTGTTTCTTAGCTTCCCAAAGAGCTGGAAGCAAGATGCTCTGGGGCCCATCTCGCCCTTTGGAAAGCAGACTGCACGTTGTGCCTTTCAGCTCTAGGGCAATGTGGCGCAACCAGAGCAGAACTTCTACTTCAGCCAGATCAGGCCTGCAAAGAAACTGCGTTTCACAGGCCTTTGTAAGACATGTTCCCGGTAGGCTGTAAGAGCACTGTGCAGAGCGAGTTGTTTCTTAGCTTCCCAAAGAGCTGGAAGCAAGATGCTCTGGGGCCCAACTCGCCCTTTGTTAAGAAGCCTGCACGTTGTGCCTTTCAGCTCTAGGGCATTGTGGCACCCGATGGCAGAAGTTCTACTTCAGCCAGATCAGGCCTGCAAAGAAACTGCGTTTCACAGGCCTTTGTAAGAGATGTTCCTGGTAGGCTGTAAGAGCACTGTGCAGAGCGAGTTGTTTCTTAGCTTCCCAAAGAGCTGGAAGCAAGATGCTCTGGGGCCCAACTCGCCCTTTGTTAATTAGCCTGCACGTTGTGCCTTTCAGCTCTAGGGCAATGTGGCACACCCACTGCAGAAGTTCTACTTCAGCCACATCAGGCCTGCAAAGAATCTGCGTTTCACAGGCCTTTGTAAGAGATGTTCCCGGTAGGCTGTAAGAGCACTGTGCAGAGCGAGTTGTTTCTTAGCTTCCCAAAGAGCTGGAAGCAAGATGCTCTGGGGCCCAACTCGCCCTTTGTTAAGAAGCCTGCACGTTGTAACATTCAGCTGCACGGCAATGTGGCACACCCAGGGCAGAAGTTCTACTTCAGCCATATCAGGCCTGCAAAGAAACTGCGTTTCACAGGCCTTTGTAAGAGATGTTCCGGGTAGGCTGTAAGAGCACTGTGCAGAGCGAGTTGTTTCTTAGCTTCCCAAAGAGCTGGAAGCAAGATGCTCTGGGGCCCAACTCGCCCTTTGTTAAGATGCCTGCACGTTGTGCCTTTCAGCTCTAGGGCAATGTGGCACACCCAGGGCAGAAGTTCTACTTCAGCCTGATCAGGCCTGCAAAGAAACTGCGTTTCACAGGCCTTTGTAAGAGATGTTCCCGGTAGGCTGTCAGAGCCCTGTGCAGAGCGAGTTGTTTCTTAGCTTCCCAAAAAGGTTGAAGCAAGATGCTCTGGCGCCCAACTCGCCCTTTGTTAAGAAGCCTGCACGTTGTGCCTTTCAGCTCTAGGTCAATGTGGCACACCCAGGGCAGAAGTTCTACTTCAGCCTGATCAGGCCTGCAAAGAAACTGCGTTTCACAGGCCTTTGTAAGAGATGTTCCCGGTAGGCTGTAAGAGCACTGTGCAGAGCGAGTTGTTTCTTAGCTTCCCAAAGAGCTGGAAGCAAGATGCTCCGGGGCCCAACTCGCCCTTTGGAAAGCAGATTGCACGTTGTAGCTTTCAGTTCTAGGCCAATGTGGCGCAACCAGAGTAGAAGTTCTACTTCAGCCAGATCAGGCCTGCAAAGAAACTGCGTCTCACAGGCCTTTGTAAGAGATGTTCCCGGTAGGCTGTAAGAGCACTGTGCAGAGCGAGTTGTTTCTTAGGTTCCCAAAGAGCTGGAAGCAATATGCTCTGGGGCCCAACTCGCCCTTTGTTAAGAAGCCTGCACGTTGTGCCTTTCAGCTCTAGGGCAATGTGGCACACCCGGGGCAGAAGTTCTACTTCAGCCAGATCAGGCCTGCAAATAAACTGCGTTTCACAGGCCTTTGTAAGAGATGTTCCCGGTAGGCTGTAAGAGCAGTGTGCAGAGCGAGTTGTTTCTTAGCTTCCCAAAGAGCTGGAAGCAAGATGCTCTGGGGCCCAACTCGCCCTTTGTTAAGAAGCCTGCACGTTGTGCCTTTCAGCTCTAGGGCTAGGTGCCACACCCAGGGCAGAAGTTCTACTTCAGCCTGATCAGGCCTGCAAAGAAAGTGCGTTTCACAGGCCTTTGTAAGAGATGTTCCCGGTAGGCTGTAAGAGCACTGTGCAGAGCGACTTGTTTCTTAGCTTCCCAAAGAGCTGGAAGCAAATGCTCTTTGGCCCAACTCGCCCTTTGGAAAGCAGACGGCACGTTGTAGCTTTCAGCTCTAGGGCAATGTGGCACACCCTGGGCAGAAGTTCTACTTCAGCCAGATCAGGCCTGCAAAGAAACTGCGTTTCACAGGCCTTTGTAAGAGATGTTCCCGGTAGGATGTAAGAGCACTGTGCAGAGCGAGTTGTTTCTTAGCTTCCCAAAGAGCTGGAAGCAAGATGCTCTGGGGCCCAACTCGCCCTTTCTTAAGAAGCCTGCACGTTGTGCCTTTCAGCTCTAGGGCAATGTGGCACACCCAGGGTAGAACTTCTACTTCAGCCAGATCAGGCCTGCAAAGAAACTGCGTTTCACAGGCCTTGGTAAGACATGTTCCCGGTAGGCTGTAAGAGCACTGTGCAGAGCGAGTTGTTTCTTAGCTTCCCAAAGAGCTGGAAGCAAGATGCTCTGGGGCCCAACTCGCCCTTTCTTAAGAAGCCTGCACGTTGTGCCTTTCAGCTCTAGGGCAATGTGGCACACCCAGGGTAGAACTTCTACTTCAGCCAGATCAGGCCTGCAAAGAAACTGCGTTTCACAGGCTTTGGTAAGACATGTTCCCGGTAGGCTGTAAGAGCACTGTGCAGAGCGAGTTGTTTCTTAGCTTCCCAAAGAGCTGGAAGCAAGATGCTCTGGGGCCCAACTCGCCCTTTGGAAAGCAGACTGCACGTTGTAGCTTTCAGCTCTAGGGCAATGTGGCGCAACCAGAGCAGATCTTCTACTTCAGCCAGATCAGGCCTGCAAAGAAACTGCGTTTCACAGGCCTTTGTAAGACATGCTCCCGGTAGGCTGTAAGAGCACTGTGTAGAGCGAGTTGTTTCTTAGCTTCCCAAAGAGCTGGAAGCAAGATGCTGTGGTGCCCAACTCGCCCTTTTTTAAGAAGCCTGCACGTTGTGCCTTTCAGCTCTAGGGCAATGTGGCACACCCAGGGCAGAAGTTCTACTTCAGCCAGATCAGGCCTGCCAAGAAACTGCGTTTCACAGGCCTTTGTAAGAGATGTTCCCGGTAGGCTGTAAGAGCACTGTGCAGAGCGAGGTGTTTCTTAGCTTCCCAAAGAGCTGGAAGCAAGATGCTCTGGGGCCCAACTCGCCCTTTGGAAAGCAGATTGCACGTTGTAGCTTTCAGTTCTAGGCCAATGTGGCGCAACCAGAGCAGAAGATCTACTTCAGCCAGATCAGGCCTGCCAAGAAACTGCGTCTCACAGGCCTTTGTAAGAGATGTTCCCGGTAGGCTGTAAGAGCACTGTGCAGAGCGAGTTGTTTCTTAGCTTCCCAAAGAGCTGGAAGCAAGATGCTGTGGGGCCCAACTCGCCCTTTGTTAAGAAGCCTGCACGTTGTGCCTTTCAGCTCTAGGGCAATGTGGCACACTCAGGGCAGAAGTGGTACTTCAGCCAGATCAGGCCTGCAAAGAAACTGCGTTTCACAGGCCTTTGTAAGAGATGTTCCCGGTAGGCTGTAAGTGCACTGTGCAGAGTGAGTTGTTTCTTAGCTTCCCAAAGAGCTGGAAGCAAGAAGCTCTGGGGCCCAACTCGCCCTTTGTTAAGAAGCCTGCACGTTGTGCCTTTCAGCTCTAGGGCAATGTGGCACACCCAGGGCAGAAGTTCTACTTCAGCCAGATCAGGCCTGCAAAGAAACTGCATTTCACAGGCCTTTGTAAGAGATGTTCCCGGTAGGCTGTAAGAGCACTGTGCAGAGCGAGTTGTTTCTTAGCTTCCCAAAGAGCTGGAAGCAAGATGCTCTGGGGCCCAACTCGCCCTTTGTTAAGAAGCCTGCACGTTGCGCCTTTCAGCTCTAGGGCAATGTGGCACACCCAGGGCAGAACTTCTACTTCAGCCTTATCAGGCCTGCAAAGAAACTGCCTTTCACAGGCCTTTTTAAGAGATGTTCCCGGTAGGCTGTAAGAGCACTTTGCAGAGCGAGTTGTTTCTTAGGTTCCCAAAGAGCTGGAAGCAAGATGCTCAAGCGTCCAACTCGCCCTTTCGAATGCAGACTGCACGTTGTGCCTTTCAGCTCTAGGGCTAGGTGCAACACCCAGGGCAGAAGTTCTACTTCATCCAGATCAGGCCTGCAAAGAAACTGCGTTTCACAGGCCTTTGTAAGAGATGTTCCCAGTAGGCTGTAAGAGCACTGTGCAGAGCGAGTTGTTTCTTAGCTTCCCAAAGAGCTGGAAGCAAGAAGCTCTGGGGCCCAACTCACCCTTTGTTAAGAAGCCTGCACGTTGTGCCTTTCAGCTCTAGGGCAATGTGGCACACCCAGGGCAGAAGTTCTACTTCAGCCAGATCAGGCCTGCAAAGAAACTGCGTTTCACAGGCCTTTGTAAGAGATGTTCCCGGTAGGCTGTAAGAGCACTGTGCAGAGCGAGTTGTTTCTTAGCTTCCCAAAGAGCTGGAAGCAAGATGCTCTGGGGCCCAACTCGCCCTTTGTCAAGAAGCCTGCACGTTGTGCCTTTCAGCTCTAGGGCAATGTGGCACACCCAGGGCAGAACTTCTACTTCAGCCTTATCAGGCCTGCAAAGAAACTGCGTTTCACAGGCCTTTTTAAAAGATGTTCCCGGTAGGCTGTAAGAGCACTGTGCAGAGCGAGTTGTTTCTTAGGTTCCCAAAGAGCTGGAAGCAAGATGCTCTGGCGCCCAACTCGCCCTTTCGAATGCAGACTGCACGTTGTAGCTTTCAGCTCTAGGGCAATGAGGCGCAACCAGAGCAGAACTTCTACTTCAGCCCGATCAGGCCTGCAAAGAAACTGCGTTTCACAGGCCTTTGTAAGACATGTTCCCAGTAGGCTGTAAGAGCACTGTGTAGAGCGAGTTGTTTCTTAGCTTCCCAAAGAGCTGGAAGCAAGATGCTGTGGGGCCCAACTCGCCCTTTTTTAAGAAGCCTGCACGTTGTGCCTTTCAGCTCTAGGGCAATGTGGCACACCCAGGGCAGAAGTTCTACTTCAGCCAGATCAGGCCTGCCAAGAAACGGCGTTTCACAGGCCTTTGTAAGAGATGTTCCCGGTCGGCTGTCAGAGCCCTGTGCAGAGCGAGTTGTTTCTTAGCTTCCCAAAAAGGTTGAAGCAAGATGCTGTGGCACCCAACTCGCCCTTTGTTAAGAAGCCTGCACGTTGTGCCTTTCAGCTCTAGGGCAATGTGGCACACCCAGGGCAGAAGTTCTACTTCAGCCACATCAGGCCTGCAAAGAAACTGCGTTTCACAGGCCTTTGTAAGAGATGTTCCCGGTAGGCTGTAAGAGCACTGTGCAGAGCGAGTTGTTTCTTAGGTTCCCAAAGAGCTGGAAGCAAGATGCTCTGGCGCCCAACTCGCCCTTTCGAATGCAGACTGCACGTTGTGCCTTTCAGCTCTAGGGCTAGGTGCAACACCCAGGGCAGAAGTTCTACTTCATCCAGATCAGGCCTGCAAAGAAACTGTGTTTCACAGGCCTTTGTAAGAGATGTTCCCAGTAGGCTGTAAGAGCACTGTGCAGAGCGAGTTGTTTCTTAGCTTCCCAAAGAGCTGGAAGCAAGATGCTCTGGGGCCCAACTCGCCCTTTGTAAAGAAGCCTGCACTTTGTGCCTTTCAGCTCTAGGGCAGTGTGGCACACCCATGGCAGAAGTTCTACTTCAGCCAGATCAGGCCTGCAAAGAAACTGCGTTTCACAGGCCTTTGTAAGAGATGTTCCGGGTAGGCTGTAAGAGCACTGTGCAGAGCGAGTTGTTTCTTAGCTTCCCAAAGAGCTGGAAGCAAGATGCTCTGGGGCCCAACTCGCCCTTTGTTAAGATGCCTGCACGTTGTGCCTTTCAGCTCTAGGGCAATGTGGCACACCCAGGGCAGAAGTTCTACTTCAGCCTGATCAGGCCTGCAAAGAAACTGCGTTTCACAGGCCTTTGTAAGAGATGTTCCCGGTAGGCTGTCAGAGCCCTGTGCAGAGCGAGTTGTTTCTTAGCTTCCCAAAAAGGTTGAAGCAAGATGCTCTGGCGCCCAACTCGCCCTTTGTTAAGAAGCCTGCACGTTGTGCCTTTCAGCTCTAGGTCAATGTGGCACACCCAGGGCAGAAGTTCTACTTCAGCCTGATCAGGCCTGCAAAGAAACTGCGTTTCACAGGCCTTTGTAAGAGATGTTCCCGGTAGGCTGTAAGAGCACTGTGCAGAGCGAGTTGTTTCTTAGCTTCCCAAAGAGCTGGAAGCAAGATGCTCCGGGGCCCAACTCGCCCTTTGGAAAGCAGATTGCACGTTGTAGCTTTCAGTTCTAGGCCAATGTGGCGCAACCAGAGTAGAAGTTCTACTTCAGCCAGATCAGGCCTGCAAAGAAACTGCGTCTCACAGGCCTTTGTAAGAGATGTTCCCGGTAGGCTGTAAGAGCACTGTGCAGAGCGAGTTGTTTCTTAGGTTCCCAAAGAGCTGGAAGCAATATGCTCTGGGGCCCAACTCGCCCTTTGTTAAGAAGCCTGCACGTTGTGCCTTTCAGCTCTAGGGCAATGTGGCACACCCGGGGCAGAAGTTCTACTTCAGCCAGATCAGGCCTGCAAATAAACTGCGTTTCACAGGCCTTTGTAAGAGATGTTCCCGGTAGGCTGTAAGAGCAGTGTGCAGAGCGAGTTGTTTCTTAGCTTCCCAAAGAGCTGGAAGCAAGATGCTCTGGGGCCCAACTCGCCCTTTGTTAAGAAGCCTGCACGTTGTGCCTTTCAGCTCTAGGGCTAGGTGCCACACCCAGGGCAGAAGTTCTACTTCAGCCTGATCAGGCCTGCAAAGAAAGTGCGTTTCACAGGCCTTTGTAAGAGATGTTCCCGGTAGGCTGTAAGAGCACTGTGCAGAGCGACTTGTTTCTTAGCTTCCCAAAGAGCTGGAAGCAAATGCTCTTTGGCCCAACTCGCCCTTTGGAAAGCAGACGGCACGTTGTAGCTTTCAGCTCTAGGGCAATGTGGCACACCCTGGGCAGAAGTTCTACTTCAGCCAGATCAGGCCTGCAAAGAAACTGCGTTTCACAGGCCTTTGTAAGAGATGTTCCCGGTAGGATGTAAGAGCACTGTGCAGAGCGAGTTGTTTCTTAGCTTCCCAAAGAGCTGGAAGCAAGATGCTCTGGGGCCCAACTCGCCCTTTCTTAAGAAGCCTGCACGTTGTGCCTTTCAGCTCTAGGGCAATGTGGCACACCCAGGGTAGAACTTCTACTTCAGCCAGATCAGGCCTGCAAAGAAACTGCGTTTCACAGGCCTTGGTAAGACATGTTCCCGGTAGGCTGTAAGAGCACTGTGCAGAGCGAGTTGTTTCTTAGCTTCCCAAAGAGCTGGAAGCAAGATGCTCTGGGGCCCAACTCGCCCTTTCTTAAGAAGCCTGCACGTTGTGCCTTTCAGCTCTAGGGCAATGTGGCACACCCAGGGTAGAACTTCTACTTCAGCCAGATCAGGCCTGCAAAGAAACTGCGTTTCACAGGCTTTGGTAAGACATGTTCCCGGTAGGCTGTAAGAGCACTGTGCAGAGCGAGTTGTTTCTTAGCTTCCCAAAGAGCTGGAAGCAAGATGCTCTGGGGCCCAACTCGCCCTTTGGAAAGCAGACTGCACGTTGTAGCTTTCAGCTCTAGGGCAATGTGGCGCAACCAGAGCAGATCTTCTACTTCAGCCAGATCAGGCCTGCAAAGAAACTGCGTTTCACAGGCCTTTGTAAGACATGCTCCCGGTAGGCTGTAAGAGCACTGTGTAGAGCGAGTTGTTTCTTAGCTTCCCAAAGAGCTGGAAGCAAGATGCTGTGGTGCCCAACTCGCCCTTTTTTAAGAAGCCTGCACGTTGTGCCTTTCAGCTCTAGGGCAATGTGGCACACCCAGGGCAGAAGTTCTACTTCAGCCAGATCAGGCCTGCCAAGAAACTGCGTTTCACAGGCCTTTGTAAGAGATGTTCCCGGTAGGCTGTAAGAGCACTGTGCAGAGCGAGGTGTTTCTTAGCTTCCCAAAGAGCTGGAAGCAAGATGCTCTGGGGCCCAACTCGCCCTTTGGAAAGCAGATTGCACGTTGTAGCTTTCAGTTCTAGGCCAATGTGGCGCAACCAGAGCAGAAGATCTACTTCAGCCAGATCAGGCCTGCCAAGAAACTGCGTCTCACAGGCCTTTGTAAGAGATGTTCCCGGTAGGCTGTAAGAGCACTGTGCAGAGCGAGTTGTTTCTTAGCTTCCCAAAGAGCTGGAAGCAAGATGCTGTGGGGCCCAACTCGCCCTTTGTTAAGAAGCCTGCACGTTGTGCCTTTCAGCTCTAGGGCAATGTGGCACACTCAGGGCAGAAGTGGTACTTCAGCCAGATCAGGCCTGCAAAGAAACTGCGTTTCACAGGCCTTTGTAAGAGATGTTCCCGGTAGGCTGTAAGTGCACTGTGCAGAGTGAGTTGTTTCTTAGCTTCCCAAAGAGCTGGAAGCAAGAAGCTCTGGGGCCCAACTCGCCCTTTGTTAAGAAGCCTGCACGTTGTGCCTTTCAGCTCTAGGGCAATGTGGCACACCCAGGGCAGAAGTTCTACTTCAGCCAGATCAGGCCTGCAAAGAAACTGCATTTCACAGGCCTTTGTAAGAGATGTTCCCGGTAGGCTGTAAGAGCACTGTGCAGAGCGAGTTGTTTCTTAGCTTCCCAAAGAGCTGGAAGCAAGATGCTCTGGGGCCCAACTCGCCCTTTGTTAAGAAGCCTGCACGTTGCGCCTTTCAGCTCTAGGGCAATGTGGCACACCCAGGGCAGAACTTCTACTTCAGCCTTATCAGGCCTGCAAAGAAACTGCCTTTCACAGGCCTTTTTAAGAGATGTTCCCGGTAGGCTGTAAGAGCACTTTGCAGAGCGAGTTGTTTCTTAGGTTCCCAAAGAGCTGGAAGCAAGATGCTCAAGCGTCCAACTCGCCCTTTCGAATGCAGACTGCACGTTGTGCCTTTCAGCTCTAGGGCTAGGTGCAACACCCAGGGCAGAAGTTCTACTTCATCCAGATCAGGCCTGCAAAGAAACTGCGTTTCACAGGCCTTTGTAAGAGATGTTCCCAGTAGGCTGTAAGAGCACTGTGCAGAGCGAGTTGTTTCTTAGCTTCCCAAAGAGCTGGAAGCAAGAAGCTCTGGGGCCCAACTCACCCTTTGTTAAGAAGCCTGCACGTTGTGCCTTTCAGCTCTAGGGCAATGTGGCACACCCAGGGCAGAAGTTCTACTTCAGCCAGATCAGGCCTGCAAAGAAACTGCGTTTCACAGGCCTTTGTAAGAGATGTTCCCGGTAGGCTGTAAGAGCACTGTGCAGAGCGAGTTGTTTCTTAGCTTCCCAAAGAGCTGGAAGCAAGATGCTCTGGGGCCCAACTCGCCCTTTGTCAAGAAGCCTGCACGTTGTGCCTTTCAGCTCTAGGGCAATGTGGCACACCCAGGGCAGAACTTCTACTTCAGCCTTATCAGGCCTGCAAAGAAACTGCGTTTCACAGGCCTTTTTAAAAGATGTTCCCGGTAGGCTGTAAGAGCACTGTGCAGAGCGAGTTGTTTCTTAGGTTCCCAAAGAGCTGGAAGCAAGATGCTCTGGCGCCCAACTCGCCCTTTCGAATGCAGACTGCACGTTGTAGCTTTCAGCTCTAGGGCAATGAGGCGCAACCAGAGCAGAACTTCTACTTCAGCCCGATCAGGCCTGCAAAGAAACTGCGTTTCACAGGCCTTTGTAAGACATGTTCCCAGTAGGCTGTAAGAGCACTGTGTAGAGCGAGTTGTTTCTTAGCTTCCCAAAGAGCTGGAAGCAAGATGCTGTGGGGCCCAACTCGCCCTTTTTTAAGAAGCCTGCACGTTGTGCCTTTCAGCTCTAGGGCAATGTGGCACACCCAGGGCAGAAGTTCTACTTCAGCCAGATCAGGCCTGCCAAGAAACGGCGTTTCACAGGCCTTTGTAAGAGATGTTCCCGGTCGGCTGTCAGAGCCCTGTGCAGAGCGAGTTGTTTCTTAGCTTCCCAAAAAGGTTGAAGCAAGATGCTGTGGCACCCAACTCGCCCTTTGTTAAGAAGCCTGCACGTTGTGCCTTTCAGCTCTAGGGCAATGTGGCACACCCAGGGCAGAAGTTCTACTTCAGCCACATCAGGCCTGCAAAGAAACTGCGTTTCACAGGCCTTTGTAAGAGATGTTCCCGGTAGGCTGTAAGAGCACTGTGCAGAGCGAGTTGTTTCTTAGGTTCCCAAAGAGCTGGAAGCAAGATGCTCTGGCGCCCAACTCGCCCTTTCGAATGCAGACTGCACGTTGTGCCTTTCAGCTCTAGGGCTAGGTGCAACACCCAGGGCAGAAGTTCTACTTCATCCAGATCAGGCCTGCAAAGAAACTGTGTTTCACAGGCCTTTGTAAGAGATGTTCCCAGTAGGCTGTAAGAGCACTGTGCAGAGCGAGTTGTTTCTTAGCTTCCCAAAGAGCTGGAAGCAAGATGCTCTGGGGCCCAACTCGCCCTTTGTTAAGAAGCCTGCACTTTGTGCCTTTCAGCTCTAGGGCAGTGTGGCACACCCATGGCAGAAGTTCTACTTCAGCCAGATCAGGCCTGCAAAGAAACTGCGTTTCACAGGCCTTTGTAAGAGATGTTCCCGGTAGGCTGTAAGAGCACTGTGCAGAGCGACTTGTTTCTTAGCTTCCCAAAGAGCTGGAAGCAAATGCTCTTTGGCCCAACTCGCCCTTTGGAAAGCAGACGGCACGTTGTAGCTTTCAGCTCTAGGGCAATGTGGCACACCCTGGGCAGAAGTTCTACTTCAGCCAGATCAGGCCTGCAAAGAAACTGCGTTTCACAGGCCTTTGTAAGAGATGTTCCCGGTAGGATGTAAGAGCACTGTGCAGAGCGAGTTGTTTCTTAGCTTCCCAAAGAGCTGGAAGCAAGATGCTCTGGGGCCCAACTCGCCCTTTCTTAAGAAGCCTGCACGTTGTGCCTTTCAGCTCTAGGGCAATGTGGCACACCCAGGGTAGAACTTCTACTTCAGCCAGATCAGGCCTGCAAAGAAACTGCGTTTCACAGGCTTTGGTAAGACATGTTCCCGGTAGGCTGTAAGAGCACTGTGCAGAGCGAGTTGTTTCTTAGCTTCCCAAAGAGCTGGAAGCAAGATGCTCTGGGGCCCAACTCGCCCTTTGGAAAGCAGACTGCACGTTGTAGCTTTCAGCTCTAGGGCAATGTGGCGCAACCAGAGCAGATCTTCTACTTCAGCCAGATCAGGCCTGCAAAGAAACTGCGTTTCACAGGCCTTTGTAAGACATGCTCCCGGTAGGCTGTAAGAGCACTGTGTAGAGCGAGTTGTTTCTTAGCTTCCCAAAGAGCTGGAAGCAAGATGCTGTGGTGCCCAACTCGCCCTTTTTTAAGAAGCCTGCACGTTGTGCCTTTCAGCTCTAGGGCAATGTGGCACACCCAGGGCAGAAGTTCTACTTCAGCCAGATCAGGCCTGCCAAGAAACTGCGTTTCACAGGCCTTTGTAAGAGATGTTCCCGGTAGGCTGTAAGAGCACTGTGCAGAGCGAGGTGTTTCTTAGCTTCCCAAAGAGCTGGAAGCAAGATGCTCTGGGGCCCAACTCGCCCTTTGGAAAGCAGATTGCACGTTGTAGCTTTCAGTTCTAGGCCAATGTGGCGCAACCAGAGCAGAAGATCTACTTCAGCCAGATCAGGCCTGCCAAGAAACTGCGTCTCACAGGCCTTTGTAAGAGATGTTCCCGGTAGGCTGTAAGAGCACTGTGCAGAGCGAGTTGTTTCTTAGCTTCCCAAAGAGCTGGAAGCAAGATGCTGTGGGGCCCAACTCGCCCTTTGTTAAGAAGCCTGCACGTTGTGCCTTTCAGCTCTAGGGCAATGTGGCACACTCAGGGCAGAAGTGGTACTTCAGCCAGATCAGGCCTGCAAAGAAACTGCGTTTCACAGGCCTTTGTAAGAGATGTTCCCGGTAGGCTGTAAGTGCACTGTGCAGAGTGAGTTGTTTCTTAGCTTCCCAAAGAGCTGGAAGCAAGAAGCTCTGGGGCCCAACTCGCCCTTTGTTAAGAAGCCTGCACGTTGTGCCTTTCAGCTCTAGGGCAATGTGGCACACCCAGGGCAGAAGTTCTACTTCAGCCAGATCAGGCCTGCAAAGAAACTGCATTTCACAGGCCTTTGTAAGAGATGTTCCCGGTAGGCTGTAAGAGCACTGTGCAGAGCGAGTTGTTTCTTAGCTTCCCAAAGAGCTGGAAGCAAGATGCTCTGGGGCCCAACTCGCCCTTTGTTAAGAAGCCTGCACGTTGCGCCTTTCAGCTCTAGGGCAATGTGGCACACCCAGGGCAGAACTTCTACTTCAGCCTTATCAGGCCTGCAAAGAAACTGCCTTTCACAGGCCTTTTTAAGAGATGTTCCCGGTAGGCTGTAAGAGCACTTTGCAGAGCGAGTTGTTTCTTAGCTTCCCAAAGAGCTGGAAGCAAGATGCTGCGGGCGTCCAACTCGCCCTTTCGAAAGCAGCCTGCACGTTGTGCCTTTCAGCTCTAGGGCTAAGGTGGCAACACCCAGGGCAGAAGTTCTACTTCAGCCAGATCAGGCCTGCAAAGAAACTGCGTTTCACAGGCCTTTGTAAGAGATGTTCCCAGGCAGGCTGTAAGAGCACTGTGCAGAGCGAGTTGTTTCTTAGCTTCCCAAAGAGCTGGAAGCAAGAATGCTCTGGGGCCCAACTCACCCTTTGTTAAAGGAGCCTGCACGTTGTGCCTTTCAGCTCTAGGGCAATGTGGCACACCCAGAGCAGAAGTTCTACTTCAGCCAGATCAGGCCTGCAAAGAAACTGCGTTTCACAGGCCTTTGGAAGAGATGTTCCCGGTAGGCTGTAAGAGCACTGTGCAGAGCGAGTTGTTTCTTAGCTTCCCAAAGAGCTGGAAGCAAGATGCTGTGGGGCCCAACTCGCCCTTTGGAAAGAAGCCTGCACGTTGTGCCTTTCAGCTCTAGGGCAATGTAGCACACCCAGAGCAGAAGTCCTACTTCAGCCAGATCAGGCCTGCAAAGAAACTGCGTTTCACAGGCCTTTGGAAGAGATGTTCCCGGTAGGCTGTAAGAGCACTGTGCAGCAGCGAGTTGTTTCTTAGGCTTCCCAAAGAGCTGGAAGCAAGATGCTGTGGAGCCCAACTCGCCCTTTGGAAAGAAGCCTGCACGTTGTAGCTTTCAGCTCTAGGGCAATGTAGGCACACCCCAGAGCAGAAGTCCTACTTCAGCCAGATCAGGCCTGCAAAGAAACTGCGTTTCACAGGCCTTTGTGAAGAGATGTTCCCAGTAGGCTGTAAGAGCACTGTGCAGAGCGAGTTGTTTCTTAGCTTCCCAAAGAGCTGGAAGCAAGATGCTGTGGGGCCCAACTCGCCCTTTTTAAAGAAGCCTGCACGTTGTGCCTTTCAGCTCTAGGGCAATGTGGCACACCCAGCAGCAGAAGTTCTGCTTCAGCCAGATCAGGCCTGCCAAGAAACTGCGTTTCACAGGCCTTTGGAAGAGATGTTCCCGGTCGGCTGTCAGAGCACTGTGCAGAGCGAGTTGTTTCTTAGCTTCCCAAAAAGCTGGAAGCAAGATGCTGTGGCACCCAACTCGCCCTTTGGAAAGAAGCCTGCACGTTGTGCCTTTCAGCTCTAGGGCAATGTGGCACACCCAGAGCAGAAGTCCTACTTCAGCCAGATCAGGCCTGCAAAGAAACTGCGTTTCACAGGCCTTTGTAAGAGATGTTCCCGGTAGGCTGTAAGAGCACTGTGCAGAGCGAGTTGTTTCTTAGGTTCCCAAAGAGCTGGAAGCAAGATGCTCTGGGGCCCAACTCGCCCTTTGGAATGAAGCCTGCACGTTGTGCCTTTCAGCTCTAGGGCAAGGTAGCACACCCAGAGCAGAAGTCCTACTTCATCCAGATCAGGCCTGCAAAGAAACTGTGTTTCACAGGCCTTTGGAAGAGATGTTCCCAGTAGGCTGTAAGAGCACTGTGCAGAGCGAGTTGTTTCTTAGCTTCCCAAAGAGCTGGAAGCAAGATGCTCTGGGGCCCAGCTCGCCCTTTGTTAAGAAGCCTGCACGTTGTGCCTTTCAGCTCTAGGGCAATGTAGCACACCCATGAGCAGAAGTTCTACTTCAGCCAGATGCAGGCCTGCAAAGAAACTGCGTTTCACAGGCCTTTGGAAGAGATGTTCCCGGTAGGCTGTAAGAGCACTGTGCAGAGCGACTTGTTTCTTAGCTTCCCAAAGAGCTGGAAGCAAATGCTGTGTGGCCCAACTCGCCCTTTGGAAAGCAGACGGCACGTTGTAGCCTTTCAGCTCTAGGGCAATGTAGCACACCCTGAGCAGAAGTCCTACTTCAGCCAGATCAGGCCTGCAAAGAAACTGCGTTTCACAGGCCTTTGGAAGAGATGTTCCCGGTAGGCTGTAAGAGCACTGTGCAGAGCGAGTTGTTTCTTAGCTTCCCAAAGAGCTGGAAGCAAGATGCTGTGGGGCCCAACTGACCCTTGGGCGAAGAAGCATCTGCCTCCTTCCAGCTCTAGGGCAAAGTAGCACACCCAGAGCAGAAGTGCTCCTCAGCAGATCTGGGCCTCACGGAAAGAAGTTGCCTCATTGGCCCAGGCCTTTGGAGAGCATGTTCCCGGTAGGCTGTAAGAGCACTGTGCAGAGCGAGTTGTTTCTTAGCTTCCCAAAGAGCTGGAAGCAAGATGCTGTGGGGCCCAACTCGCCCTTTGGAAAGAAGCCTGCACGTTGTGCCTTTCAGCTCTAGGGCAAAGTAGCACACCCAGAGCAGAAGTCCTACTTCAGCCAGATCCAGGCCTGCAAAGAAACTGCGTTTCACAGGCCTTTGGAAGACATGTTCCCGGTAGGCTGTAAGAGCACTGTGCAGAGCGAGTTGTTTCTTAGCTTCCCAAAGAGCTGGAAGCAAGATGCTGTGGGGCCCAACTCGCCCTTTGGAAAGAAGCCTGCACGTTGTGCCTTTCAGCTCTAGGGCAAAGTAGCACACCCAGAGCAGAAGTCCTACTTCAGCCAGATCAGGCCTGCAAAGAAACTGCGTTTCACTGGCCTTTGGAAGAGATGTTCCCGGTAGGCTGTAAGAGCACTGTGCAGAGCGAGTTGTTTCTTAGCTTCCCAAAGAGCTGGAGGACAAGATGCTGTGGGCCCAACTCGCCCTTTGGAAAGAAGCCTGCACGTTGTGCCTTTTGACTCTAGGGCAAAGTAGCACACCCAGAGCAGAAGTCCTCTTTCAGCCAGATCACGCCTTCAAAGAGACTGCGTTTCACAGGCCTTTGGAAGAAATGTCCCGGTAGGCTGTAAGAGCACTGTGCAGAGCGAGTTGTTTCTTAGCTTCCCAAAGAGCTGGAAGCAAGATGCTGTGGGGCCCAAACTCGCCTTTTGGAAAGAAGCCTGCACGTTGCCTTTCAGCTCTAGGGCAAAGTAGCACACCCAGAGCAGAAGTGCTACTTCAGCCAGATCAGGCCTGCAAAGAGGACTGATTCACAGGCCTTTGGAAGACATGTTCCCGGTAGGCTGTAAGAGCACTGTGCAGAGCGGGTTTGTTTCTCTTAGCTTCCCAAAGAGCTGGAAGCAAGATGCTGTGGGGCCCAACTCGCCCTTTGGAAAGAAGCCTGCACGTTGTGCCTTTCCGCTCTAGGGCAAAGATGGCACCACCCAGAGCAGAAGTCCTACTTCAGCCAGATCAGGCCTGCAAAGAATCTGCGTTTCACAGGCCTTTGGAAGATGTTCCCACTAGGCTGTATGAGCACTGTGCAGAGCGAGTTGTTTCTTAGCTTCCCAAAGAGCTGAAAGCAGAATGCTGTTGGGGCCCAACTCGCCCCTTTGGAAAGAAGCCTGCACGTTGTGCCTTTCAGCTCTAGGGCAAAGTAGCACACCCAGAGCAGAAGTCCTACTTCAGCCAGATCAGGCCTGCAAAGAAACTGCGTTTCACAGGCCTTTGGAAGAGATGTTCCCGGTAGGCTGTAAGAGCAGTGTGCAGAGCGAGTTGTTTCTTAGCTTCCCAAAGAGCTGGAAGCAAGATGCTGTGGGGCCCAACTCGCCCTTGGAAAGAAGCCTGCACGTTGTGCCTTTCAGCTCTAGGGCAAAGTAGCACACCCAGACAGAAGTCCTACTTCAGCCAGATCAGGCCTGCAAAGAAACTGCGTTTCACAGGCCTTTGGAAGGAATGTTCCCACTAGGCTGTAAGAGCACTGTGCAGAGCGGAGTTTGTTTCTTGGCTTCCAGAAAGAGCTGGAAGCAAGATGCTGTGGGGCCCAACTCGCCCTTTGGAAAGAAGCCTGCACGTTGTGCCTTTCAGCTCTAGGGTAAAGTAGCACACCCAGAGCAGAAGTCCTACTTCAGCCAGATCAGGCCTGCAAAGAAACTGCGTTTCACAGGCCTTTGGAAGAGATGTTCCCGGTAGGGCTGTAAGAGCACTGTGCAGAGCGAGTTGTTTCTTAGCTTCCCAAAGAGCTGGAAGCAAGATGCTGTGGGGCCCAACTCGCCCTTTGGAAAGAAGCCTGCACGTTGTGCCTTTCAGCTCTAGGGCAAAGTAGCACACCCAGAGCAGAAGTCCTACTTCAGCCAGATCAGGCCTGCAAAGAAACTGCGTTTCACAGGCCTTTGGAAGAGATGTTCCCGGTAGGCTGTAAGATCACTGTGCAGAGCGAGTTGTTTCTTAGATTCCCCAAGAGCTGGAAGCAAGATGCTCTGGGGCCCAACTCACCCTTTGGAAAGAAGCCTGCACGTTGTGCCTTTCAGCTCTAGGGCAAAGTAGCACACGCAGAGCAGAAGTCCTACTTCAGCCAGATCAGGCCTGCAAAGAAACTGCGTTTCACTGGCCTTTGGACACATCTGCACGGTGAGCTGTGAGAGCACTGTGCAGAGCGAGTTGTTTCTTAGCTTCCCAAAGAGCTGGAAGACAGAGAGATACCTCTCTGGGGCCCAACTCTCCCTTTGGAAAGAAGCCTGCACGTTGTGCCTTTCAGCTCTAGGGCAAAGTAGCACACCCAGAGCAGAAGTCCTACTTCAGCCAGATCAGGCCTGCAAAGAAACTGCGTTTCACAGGCCTTTGGAAGAGATGTTCCCGGTAGGCTGTAAGAGCACTGTGCAGAGCGAGTTGTTTCTTAGCTTCCCAAAGAGCTGGAAGCAAGATGCTGTGGGGCCCAACTCGCCCTTTGGAAAGAAGCCTGCACGTTGTGCCTTTACTAAGCTGTAGGGCAAAGTAGCACACCCAGAGCAGAAGTCCTACTTAGCCAGATCAGGCCTGCAAAGAAACTGCGTTTCACAGGCCTTTGGAAGACATGTTCCCGGTAGGCTGTAAGAGCACTGTGCAGAGCGAGTTGTTTCTTAGCTTTCCCAAAGAGCTGGAAGCAAGATGCTGTGGGGCCCAACTCGCCCTTTGGAAAGAAGCCTGCACGTTGTGCCTTTCAGCTCTAGGGCAAAGTAGCACACCCCAGAGCAGAAGTCCTACTTCAGCCAGATCAGGCCTGCAAAGAAACTGCGTTTCACAGGCCTTTGGAAGACATGTTCCCGGTAGGCTGTAAGAGCACTGTGCAGAGCGAGTTGCTTCTTAGCTTCCCAAAGAGCTGGAAGCAAGATGCTGTGGGGCCCAACTCGCCCTTTGGAAAGAAGCCTGCACGTTGTACCTTTCAGCTCTAGGGCAAAGTAGCACACCCAGAGCAGAAGTCCTACTTCAGCCAGATCAGGCCTGCAAAGAAACTGCGTTTCACTGGCCTTTGGAAGAGATGTTCCGGTAGGCTGTAAGAGCACTGTGCAGAGCGAGTTCTGTTTCTTAGCTTCCCGGAAAAAAGCTGAAGACAAGATGCTGTGGGGCCCAACTCGCCCTTTTGGAAAGAAGCCTGCACGTTGTGCCTTTCAGCTCTAGGGCAAAGTAGCACACCCAGAGCAGAAGTGCTACTTCAGCCAGATCAGGCCTGCAAAGAAACTGCGTTTCACAGGACTTTGGAAGACATGTTCCCGGTAGGCTGACAGAGCACTGTGCAGAGCGAGTTGCCCGCTTTAGCTTCCCCAAGAGCTGGAAGCAAGATGCTCTGGGGCCCAACTCACCCTTTGGAAAGAAGCCTGCACGTTGTGCCTTTCAGCTCTAGGGCAAAGTAGCACACCCAGAGCAGAAGTCCTACTTCAGCCAGATCAGGCCTGCAGACTGCGTTCGCGCCAGGCCTTTGGAAGAGATGTTCCCGGTAGGCTGTAAGAGCACTGTGCAGAGCGAGTTGTTTCTTAGCTTCCCAAAGAGCTGGAAGCAAGATGCTGTGGGGCCCAACTCACCCCTAGGAAAGAAGCCTGCACGTTGTGCCTTTCAGCTCTAGGGCAAAGTAGCACACCCAGAGCAGAAGTCCTACTTCAGCCAGATAAGGCCTGCAAAGAAACTGCGTTTCACAGGCCTTTGGAAGAGATGTTCCCACTAGGCTGTAAGAGCACTGTGCAGAGCGAGTTGTTTCTTAGCTTCCCAAAGAGCTGGAAGCAGAAGTGCTGTGGGGCCCAACTCGCCCTTTGGAAAGAAGCCTGCACGTTGTGCCTTTCAGCTCTAGGGCAAAGTTGGCACACACCCAGAGCAGAAGTCCTCTCAGCACAGTCAGGCCTGCAAAGAAACTGCGTTTCACAGGCCTTTGGAAGACATGTTCCCGGTCAGCTGCTAGAGCACTGTGCAGAGCGAGTTGTTTCTTAGCTTCCCAAAGAGCTGGAAGCAAGATGCTGTGGGGCCCAACTCGCCCTTTGAAAGAAGCCTGCACGTTGTGCCTTTCAGCTCTAGGGCAAAGTCCACACCCCAGAGGAGAAATCCTACTTCAGCCAGATCAGGCCTGCAAAGAAATTGCGTTTCACAGGCCTTTGGAAGAGATGTTCCCACTAGGCTGTAAGAGCACTGTGCAGAGCGAGTTGTTTCTTAGCTTCCCAAAGAGCTGGAAGCAAGATGCTGTGGGGCCCAACTCGCCCTTTGGAAAGAAGCCTGCACGTTGTGCCTTTGAGCTCTAGGGCAAAGTAGCACACCCAAGAACGAAGTCCTACTTCAGCCAGATAAGGCCTGCAAAAAGAACTGCGTTTCACAGGCCTTTGGAAGAGATGTTCCCACTAGGCTGTAAGAGCACTGTGCAGAGCGAGTTGTTTCTTAGCTTCCCAAAGAGCTGGAAGAAAGACGCCTGTGGGGCCCAACTCGCCCTTTGGAAAGAAGCCTGCACGTTGTGCCTTTCAGCTCTAGGGCAAAGTAGCACACCCAGAGCAGAAGTCCTACTTCAGCCAGATCCAGCCTGCACAAAGAAACTCCATTTCACAGGCCTTTGGAAGAGATGTTCCCACTAGGCTGTAAGAGCACTGTGCAGAGCGAGTTGTTTCTTAGCTTCCCAAAGAGCTGGAAGCAAGATGCTGTGGGGCCCAACTCGCCCTTTGGAAAGAAGCCTGCACGTTGTGCCTTTCAGCTCTAGGGCAAAGTAGCACACCCAGAGCAAGTCCTACTTCAGCCAGATCAGGCCTGCAAAGAAACTGCGTTTCACAGGCCTTTGGAAGACATGTACCCAGTAGGTGTCAGAGCACTGTGCAGAGCGAGTTGTTTTCTTAGCTTCCCAAAGAGCTGGAAGCAAGATGCTGTGGGGCCCAACCACCCCTTTGGAAAGAAGCCTGCACGTTGTGCCTTTCAACTCTTGGGCAAAGTGGCGCCACCAAAGCAGAAGTCCTACTTCAGCCAAATCAGCCTGCAAAGAAACTGCGTTTCACAGGCGTTTGGGAGAGATGTGTCCCGGTAGAGCTGTAAGAGCAGTGTGCAGAGCGGAGTTGTTTCTTAGCTTCCCAAAGAGCTGGAAGCAAGATGCTGTGGGGCCCAACTCGCCCTTTGGAAAGAAGCCTGCACGTTGTGCCTTTCAGCTCTAGGTCAAAGTAGCACACCCAGAGCAGAAGTCCTACTTCAGCCAGATCAGGCCTGCAAAGAAACTGCGTTTCACAGGCCTTTGGAAGAGATGTTCCCACTAGGCTGTAAGAGCACTGTGCAGAGCGAGTTGTTTCTTAGCTTCCCAAAGAGCTGGAAGCAAGATGCTGTGGGGCCCAACTCGCCCTTTGGAAAGAAGCCTGCACGTTGTGCCTTTCAGCTCTAGGGCAATGTAGCACACCCAGGGCAGAAGTCCTACTTCAGCCAGATCAGGCCTGCAAAGAAACTGCGTTTCACAGGCCTTTGGAAGAGATGTTCCCGGTAGGCTGTAAGAGCACTGTGCAGAGCGAGTTGTTTCTTAGCTTCCCAAAGAGCTGGAAGCAAGATGCTGTGGGGCCCAACTCGCCCTTTGGAAAGAAGCCTGCACGTTGTGCCTTTCAGCTCTAGGGCAAAGTAGCACACCCAGAGCAGAAGTCCTACTTCAGCCAGATCAGGCCTGCAAAGAAACTGCGTTTCACAGGCCTTTGGAAGAGATGTTCCCGGTAGGCTGTAAGAGCACTGTGCAGAGCGAGTTGTTTCTTAGCTTCCCAAAGAGCTGGAAGCAAGATGCTGTGGGGCCCAACTCGCCCTTTGGAAAGAAGCCTGCACGTTGTGCCTTTCAGCTCTAGGGCAATGTAGCACACCCAGAGCAGAAGTCCTACTTCAGCCAGATCAGGCCTGCAAAGAAACTGCGTTTCACAGGCCTTTGGAAGAGATGTTCCCGGTAGGCTGTAAGAGCACTGTGCAGAGCGAGTTGTTTCTTAGCTTCCCAAAGAGCTGGAAGCAAGATGCTGTGGGGCCCAACTCGCCCTTTGGAAAGAAGCCTGCACGTTGTGCCTTTCAGCTCTAGGGCAATGTAGCACACCCAGAGCAGAAGTCCTACTTCAGCCAGATCAGGCCTGCAAAGAAACTGCGTTTCACAGGCCTTTGGAAGAGATGTTCCCGGTAGGCTGTAAGAGCACTGTGCAGAGCGAGTTGTTTCTTAGCTTCCCAAAGAGCTGGAAGCAAGATGCTGTGGGGCCCAACTCGCCCTTTGGAAAGAAGCCTGCACGTTGTGCCTTTCAGCTCTAGGGCAATGTGGCACACCCAGAGCAGAAGTCCTACTTCAGCCAGATCAGGCCTGCAAAGAAACTGCGTTTCACAGGCCTTTGGAAGAGATGTTCCCGGTAGGCTGTAAGAGCACTGTGCAGAGCGAGTTGTTTCTTAGCTTCCCAAAGAGCTGGAAGCAAGATGCTGTGGGGCCCAACTCGCCCTTTGGAAAGAAGCCTGCACGTTGTGCCTTTCAGCTCTAGGGCAAAGTAGCACACCCAGAGCAGAAGTCCTACTTCAGCCAGATCAGGCCTGCAAAGAAACTGCGTTTCACAGGCCTTTGGAAGAGATGTTCCCGGTAGGCTGTAAGAGCACTGTGCAGAGCGAGTTGTTTCTTAGCTTCTCAGAGCAAGAGCTGGAAGCAAGATGCTGTGGGGCCCAACTCGCCCTTTGGAAAGAAGCCTGCACGTTGTGCCTTTCAGCTCTAGGGCAAAGTAGCACACCCAGAGCAGAAGTGCTACTTCAGCCAGATCAGGCCTGCAAAGAAACTGCGTTTCACAGGCCTTTGGAAGAGATGTTCCCGGTAGGCTGTAGAGCACTGTGCAGAGCGAGTTGTTTCTTAGCTTCCCAAAGAGCTGGAAGCAAGATGCTGTGGGGCCCAGCTCGCCCTTTCAAAGAAGCCTGCACGTTGTGCCTTAAGCTGCTCTAGGGCAAAGTAGCACACCCCAGAGCAGAAGTCCTACTTCAGCCAGATCAGGCCTGCAAAGAAACTGCGTTTCACAGGCCTTTGGAAGAGATGTTCCCACTAGGCTGTAAGAGCACTGTGCAGAGCGAGTTGTTTCTTAGCTTCCCAAAGAGCTGGAAGCAAGATGATGTGGGGCCCAACTCGCCTTTGGAAAGAAGCCTGCACGTTGTGCCTTTGAGCTCTAGGGCAAAGTAGCACACCCAGAGCAGGAAGTTCCTACTTCAGCCAGATCAGGCCTGCAAAGAAACTGCGTTTCACAGGCCTTTGGAAGAGATGTTCCCACTAGGCTGTAAGAGCACTGTGCAGAGCGGGAGCTCTTAGCTTCCCAAAAAGAGCTGGAAGCAAGATGCTGTGGGGCCCAACTCGCCCTTTGGAAAGAAGCCTGCACGTTGTGCCTTTCCAGCTCTAGGGCAAAGTGGCACACCCAGAGCAGAAGTCCTACTTGGCCAGATCAGGCCTGCAAAGAAACTGCGTTAGCAGGCCTTTGGAAGAGATGTTCCCACTAGGCTGTAAGAGCACTGTGCAGAGCGAGTTGTTTCTTAGCTTCCCTAAGAGCTGGAAGCAAGATGCTGTGGGGCCCAACTTCGCCTTTTGGAAAGAAGCCTGCACGTTGTCCCTTGAGCTCGAGGGCAAAGTAGCACACCCAGAGCAGAAGTGCTACTTCAGCCAGATCGGGCCTGCAAAGGAACTTGATTTCACCAGCCTTGGAAGAGATGTTCCCGGTAGGCTGTGAGGGGCCCCTGCAGAGCGAGTTGTTTCTTAGCTTCCCAAAGAGCTGGAAGTAGATGCTGTGGGGCCCAACTCGCCCTTTGGAAAGAAGCCTGCACGTTGTGCCTTTCAGCTCTAGGGCAAAGTACCACAACCCAGAGCAGAAGTCCTACTTCAGCCAGATCAGGCCTGCAAAGAAACTCCGTTTCACAGGCCTTTGGAAGAGATGTTCCCACTAGGCTGTAAGAGCAGTGTGCAGAGCGAGTTGTTTCTTAGCTTCCCAAAGAGCTGGAAGCAAGATGCTGTGGGGCCCAACTCGCCATTTGGAAAGAAGCCTGCACGTATTTCAGCTCCTAGGGCAAAGTAGCACACCCAGAGCAGAAGTCCTACTTCAGCCAGATCAGGCCTGCAAAGAAACTGCGTTTCACAGGCCTTTGGAAGAGATGTTCCCGGTAGGCTGTAGAGAAATTGCAGAGCGAGTTGTGTCTCTTAGCATCCCCAAAGAGCTGGAAGCAAGATGCTGTGGGGCCCAACTCGCCCTTTGGAAAGAAGCCTCCACGTTGTCCCTTTCAGCTCTAGGGCAAAGTAGCACAGCCAGAGCAGAAGTCCTACTTCAGCTCAGATCAGGCCTGCAAAGAAACTGCGTTTCACAGGCCTTTGCGAAGAGATGTTCCCGGTAGGCTGTAAGAGCACTGTGCAGAGCGAGTTGTTTCTTAGCTTCCCAAAGAGCTGGAAGCAAGATGCTGTGGGGCCCAACTCGCCTTTTCAAAAGAGCCTGCATGTTGTGCCTTTCAGCTCTAGGGCAAAGTAGCACACCCACAGCAGAAGTCCTACTTCAGCCAGATCAGGCCTGCAAAGAAACTGCGTTTCACAGGCCTTTGGAAGAGATGTTCCCGTTGGCTTGTGCAGAGCACTGTGCAGAGCGAGTTGTTTCTTAGCTTCCCAAAGAGCTGGAAGCAAGATGCTGTGGGGCCCAACTCGCCCCTTGGAAAAGACCTGCACGTTGTGCCTTTCAGCTCTAGGGCAAAGTAGCACACCCAGAGCAGAAGTGCTACTTAAGCCCAGATGAGGCCTGCAAAGAAACTGCGTTTCACAGGCATTAGATGTCCCCGGTAGGCTGTAAGAGCACTGTGCAGAGCGAGTTGTTTCTTAGCTTCCCAAAGTGCTGGAAGCAAGATGCTCTCGGGCCCAATT
>NW_027227271.1:0-127962 GCF_037783145.1 Equus przewalskii | reverse complement strand
TCCGGGATGACCTGCCGGGCATGCCGGAACCACCTCTCAGACGTGGCAGAAACATGTGGCGGACAGTCCGGAATCACCTGTTGGGCATGCGCAACCACCTCTGAGACGTACCAGAACCACATGCCGTGCAGGCTGGAACCACCTACCGGACAGACCGGAATCACCTTTCGGGCATGCCGGAACCACCTGTCAGATGTGCCAGAAACACGTGCCGGAGACGCCGGAAGCACCTGCCAAGCACGTTGGAACCACCTGCTCAACTCGCCTGAACCACCTGCCGGACATGCCAAAATCACCTGCCGACTATGCCAGAACCACTTGGCGAACACTCCGGAATCACTTGCCGGGCATGCAGGAACCACCTCTCAGACATGCCAGAACCCCGTGCCAATGACCCCGGAAGCACCAGCCGAGCACGCCGGAACCACCTGCTCGACTCGCCAGAACCACCTGCCGATCACGGAAAAATCACCTGCCGGCTATGCCACAAGCAGTTGGTGAACACTTTGGAATCACCTGCCAGGCTTGCTGGAACCACCTGCCAGTCATGCCAAAATCACCTGCCAACTACGCCAGAACCGCTTGGCGGACACTGCGGAAACACCTGTCGGGCCGGCTGGAACCACATCTCAGACGTGCCAGAAACGTGTTCATGAGATGCTGGAACCACACCCCGAACAGACGGATACCACCTGCCAGAACCGCCTGAACCACCTGCTGAGCACGCCGGAACCTCCTGCTCGACTCACCGGTACCACCTCCCTGACACGCCAAAATCACCTGCTGGGTATGCCATAACCACTTGGCGGACACTCCGGAATCATCTGCCGGACATGCCGGAACCAGCTCTCAGACACACCAGAACCAAGTGCCGGAGACGCCGGAAGCACCTGCCGAGCATGCCGGAGCCCCCTGCTCGACTCGCCAGAAACACCTGCCGGACACGCCAAAATCACCTGCCGGGTATGCCAGAACCACCTGGCGGACACTACGGAATCACCTGCCGCGCATGCTGGAACCACCTCTCAGACGTTCCAGAAGCACGTGCCGGACAGGCCGCAAACCCCTGCCGGACAGACCGGAACCACCTGCCAAGAAGGCCGGAGCCAACTGTTCGACTCGCTGGAACCACCTGCCGGACAGGCCAATATCAACTGCTGGCTATGCCAGAACCACCTGAGGGACGGTCCGGGATCACCTGCCAGCCATGGCGGAACCACCTCTCAGACGTACCAGAACCACCTGACGGATAAGCTGGAAACACGTCCTGGACAGACTGGAACCACGTGACGGTCATGCGTGAACCACCTGCCGAGCACGGCGGAACCACCTGCCGGACATGCCAAAATCACCTGCAGGCTACGCCCGAACCACTTGGACGACTCTCCGAAATGACCTGCCGGGCATGTTGAGACCACCTCTCAGACGTGCCAGAAGCACGTGGCGGACAGTCCGGAATCACCTGTTGGGCATACGCAACCACCTCTGACACGCACCAGAACCACGTGCCGTGCACGCCGGAACCACCTACCGGACAGACCGGAATCCACTTTTGGGCATGCCGGAACCACCAGTCAGATGTGCCAGAAACACGTGCCGGAGACGCCGGAAGCACCTGCCGAGCACGTCGCAACCACCTGCTCAACTCGCCTGAACCACCTGCCGGACACGCCAAAATCACCTGCCCGCTACACCAGCACCACTTCGGGGACAAGCCGGAATCACGTGAGGGGCATGCCGGCACAGCCTCTCAGACTGAACCTCGTGCCAGACACCACAGAACCACCTGCCGGACAGACCGGAACCACCTGCCGGACACGCCGGAACCACCGGCTCGACCCGCCGGAACGACCGCTGGACATGCAAAATCACCTGCCGGCTACGCCGCAAACACTTGGCGAACACTCCGGAATCACCTGCCGGGCATGCCGGAACCACCTCTCAGATATGCCAGAACCACGTGCCAATGACCCCGGAAGCACCTGCCGAGCACGCCGGAACCACCTGCTCGACTCGCCAGAACCACCTGCCGGACACGCAGAAATCACCTGCCGGCTACGCCACAACCAGTTGGGGAACACTTCGGAATCACCTGCCGGGCTTGCTGGAACCACCTGCCGGTCATGCCAAAATCACCTGCCAACTACGCCAGTACCACTTGGCGGACACTGTGGAAACACCTGTCGGGCCGGCCGGAACCACATCCCAGACGTGACAGAACCATGTGCATGAGATGCTGGAACCACACCCCGAACAGACGGAAAACACCTGCCAGAGCCGTCTGACCAACCTGCCGAGCACGCCGGAGCCACCTGCTCGACTCGCCGGAACCACCCACCTGACATGCCCAAATCACCTGCCGGGTACGCCAGAACCACCTGGCGGACACTCCGAAATCACCTGTCGCACATGCCGGAACCACATCTCAGACGTGCCGGAAGCACGTGCCGGACACGCCGGAATCACCTACCGGACAGACCGGAACCACCTGCCGAGCACGCCGGAGCCACCTGTTCGACTCGCTGGAACCACCTGCCGGACAGGCCAATATCAACTGCTGGCTATGCCAGAACCACCTGGGGGACGGTCCGGAATCACCTGCCAGCCATGGCGGAACCACCTCTCAGACGTACCAGAACCACCTGCCGGAGAAGCTGGAAACACGTCCTGGACATTCTGGAACCACATGCCGGCCAAGCCTGAACCACCTGCCAAGCACAACGGAACAACCTGCCAGACACGCCAAAATCACCTGCGTGTTATGCCAGAACCACTTGGAGGACTCTCCGGGATGACCTGCCGGGCCTGCCGGAACCACCTCTCAGACGTGCCAGAGCCATGTGGCGGACAGTCCGGAATCACCTGTTGGGCATGCGCAACCACCTCTGAGACGTACCAGAACCACATGCCGTGCAGGCTGGAACCACCTACCGGACAGACCGGAATCACCTTTCGGGCATGCCGGAACCACCTGTCAGATGTGCCAGAAACACGTGCCGGAGACGCCGGAAGCACCTGCCAAGCACGTTGGAACCACCTGCTCAACTCGCCTGAACCACCTGCCGGACATGCCAAAATCACCTGCCGACTATGCCAGAACCACTTGGCGAACACTCCGGAATCACTTGCCGGGCATGCAGGAACCACCTCTCAGACATGCCAGAACCCCGTGCCAATGACCCCGGAAGCACCAGCCGAGCACGCCGGAACCACCTGCTCGACTCGCCAGAACCACTTGCCGATCACGCAAAAATCACCTGCCGGCTATGCCACAAGCAGTTGGTGAACACTTTGGAATCACCTGCCAGGCTTGCTGGAACCACCTGCCAGTCATGCCAAAATCACCTGCCAACTACGCCAGAACCGCTTGGCGGACACTGCGGAAACACCTGTCGGGCCGGCTGGAACCACATCTCAGACGTGCCAGAAACGTGTTCATGAGATGCTGGAACCACACCCCGAACAGACGGATACCACCTGCCAGAACCGCCTGAACCACCTGCTGAGCACGCCGGAACCACCTGCTCGACTCACCGGTACCACCTCCCTGACACGCCAAAATCACCTGCTGGGTATGCCAGAACCACTTGGCGGACACTCCGGAATCATCTGCCGGACATGCCGGAACCAGCTCTCAGACACACCAGAACCAAGTGCCGGAGACGCCGGAAGCACCTGCCGAGCATGCCGGAGCCCCCTGCTCGACTCGCCAGAAACACCTGCCGGACACGCCAAAATCACCTGCCGGGTATGCCAGAACCACCTGGCAGACACTACGGAATCACCTGCCGCGCATGCCGGAACCACCTCTCAGACGTTCCAGAAGCACGTGCCGGACAGGCCGCAAACCCCTGCCGGACAGACCGGAACCACCTGCCAAGAAGGCCGGAGCCAACTGTTCGACTCGCTGGAACCACCTGCCGGACAGGCCAATATCAACTGCTGGCTATGCCAGAACCACCTGGGGGACGGTCCGGGATCACCTGCCAGCCATGGCGGAACCACCTCTCAGACGTACCAGAACCACCTGCCGGAGAAGCTGGAAACACGTCCTGGACAGACTGGAACCACGTGACGGTCATGCCTGAACCACCTGCCGAGCACGGCGGAACCACCTGCCGGACACGCCAAAATCACCTGCGGGCTACGCCAGAACCACTTGGACGACTCTCCGAAATGACCTGCCGGGCATGTTGGGACCACCTCTCAGACGTGCCAGAAGCACGTGGCGGACAGTCCGGAATCACCAGTTGGGCATACTCAACCACCTCTGACACGTACCAGAACCACGTGCCGTGCACGCCGGAACCACCTACCGGACAGACCGGAATCCACTTTTGGGCATGCCGGAACCACCAGTCAGATGTGCCAGAAACACGTGCCGGAGACGCCGGAAGCACCTGCTGAGCACGTCGCAACCACCTGCTCAACTCGCCTGAACCACCTGCCGGACACGCCAAAATCACCTGCCCGCTACACCAGCACCACTTCGGGGACAAGCCGGAATCACGGGAGGGGCATGCCGGCACAGCCTCTCAGACTGAACCTCGTGCCGGACACCACAGAACCACCTGCCGGACAGACCGGAACCACCTGCCGGACACGCCGGAGCCACCGGCTCGACCCGCCGGAACGACCGCTGGACATGCAAAATCACCTGCCGGCTACGCCGGAAACACTTGGCGAACACTCCGGAATCACCTTTCGGGCATGCTGGAACCACCTGTCAGATGTGCCAGAAACACGTGCCGGAGACGCCGGAAGCACCTGCCAAGCACGTTCTAACCACCTGCTCAACTCGCCTGAACCACCTGCCGGACATGCCAAAATCACCTGTCGACTATGCCAGAACCACTTGGCGAACACTCCGGAATCACTTGCCGGGCATGCAGGAACCACCTCTCAGACATGCCAGAACCCCGTGCCAATGACCCCAGAAGCACCAGCCGAGCACGCCGGAACCACCTGCTCGACTCGCCAGAACCACCTGCCGATCACGCAAAAATCACCTGCCGGCTACGCCACAAGCAGTTGGTGAACACTTTGGAATCACCTGCCAGGCTTGCTGGAACCACCTGCCAGTCATGCCAAAATCACCTGCCAACTACGCCAGAACCGCTTGGCGGACACTGCGGAAACACCTGTCGGGCCGGCTGGAACCACATCTCAGACGTGCCAGAAACGTGTTCATGAGATGCTGGGACCACACCCCGAACAGACGGATACCAGCTGCCAGAACCGCCTGAACCACCTGCTGAGCACGCCGGAACCACCTGCTCGACTCACCGGTACCACCTCTCTGACACGCCAAAATCACCTGCTGGGTATGCCAGAACCACTTGGCGGACACTCCGGAATCATCTGCCGGACATGCCGGAACCAGCTCTCAGACACACCAGAACCAAGTGCCGGAGACGCCGGAAGCACCTGCCGAGCATGCCGGAGCCACCTGCTCGACTCGCCAGAAACACCTGCTGGACACGCCAAAATCACCTGCCCGCTACACCAGCACCACTTCTGGGACAAGCCTGAATCACGTTGGGCATGCCGGCACAGCCTCTCAGACTGAAACTCGTGCCGGACACAACAGAACCACATGCCAGACAGACCGGAATCACATTTCGGGCATGCCGGAACCACCTGTCAGGTGCGCCAGAAACAAGTGCCGGAGACGCCAGAAGCACCTGCCAAGCACGTTGGAACCACCTGCTCGACTCGCCAGAACCACCTGCCGATCACGCAAAAATCACCTGCCGGCTACGCCACAACCAGTTGGTGAACACTTTGGAATCACCTGCCAGGCTTGCTGGGACCACCTGCCAGTCATGCCAAAATCACCTGCCAACTACGCCAGTACCACTAGGCGGACACTGTGGAAACACCTGTTGGGCCGGCCGGAACCACATCTCACACATGCCAGAAACGTGTTCATGAGATGCTGGAACCACACCCCGAACAGACGGATACCACCTGCCAGAACCGCCTGAACCACCTGCTGAGCACGCCGGAACCACCTGCTCGACTCACCGGTACCACCTCCCTGACATGCCAAAATCACCTGCTGGGTATGCCAGAACCACTTGGCGGACACTCCGGAATCATCTGCCGGACATGCCGGAACCAGCTCTCAGACACACCAGAACCAAGTGCCGGAGACGCCGGAAGCACCTGACGAGCATGCCGGAGCCACCTGCTCGACTCGCCAGAAACACCTGCCGGACACGCCAAAATCACCTGCCGGGTACGCCAGAACCATCTGGCGGACACTCCGAATTCACCTGTCGCGCATGCCGGATCCACCGCACAGACGTGCCGGAAGCACGTGCCAGACACGCCGGAAACACCTACCAGACAGATCGGAACCACCTGCCAAGCATGCCGGAACCACCTGCTCGACTCGCCAGAACCACCTGCCGGACACGCAGAAATCACCTGCCGGCTATGCCACAACCAGTTGGGGAACACTTCGGAATCACCTGCCGGGCTTGCTGGAACCACCTGCCGGTCATGCCAAAATCACCAGCCAACTACGCCAGTACCACTTGGCGGACACTGTGGAAACACCTGTCGGGCCGGCCGGAACCACCTCTCAGACGCGCCGGAATCACGTGCCGGACTCGCCGGAATCACCTACCGGACAGACCGGAACCACCTGCTGAGCACGCCGGAGCCACCTGTTCGACTCGCTGGAACCACCTTCCGGACAGGCCAATATTAACTTCTGGCTATGCCAGAACCACCTGGGGGACAGTCCGGGATCACCTGCCATCCATGGCGGAACCACCTCTCAGACGTACCAGAACCACCTGCCGGAGAAGCTGGAAACACATCCTGGACAGTCTGGAACCACCTGCCGGCCAAGCCTGAACCACCTGCCAAGCACAACGGAACAACCTGCCAGACACGCCAAAATCACCTGCGTGTTATGCCAGAACCACTTGGAGGACTCTCTGGGATGACCTGCCGGGCATGCCGGAACCACCTCTCAGACGTGCCAGAACCATGTGGCGGACAGTCCGGAATCACCTGTTGGGCATGCGCAACCACCTCTGAGACGGACCAGAACCACATGCCGTGCAGGCTGGAACCACCTACCGGACAGACCGGAATCACCTTTCGGGCATGCCGGAACCACCTGTCAGATGTGCCAGAAACACGTGCTGGAGACGCCGGAAGCACCTGCTCGAATCGACAGAACCACCTGCCGGACACGCAAAAATCACCTGCTGGCTACGCCACAACCAGTTGGGGAACACTTCCGAATCACCTGCCGGGCTTGCTGGAACCACCTGCCGGTCATGCCAAAATCACCTGCCAACTACGCCAGTACCACTTGGCGGACACTGTGGAAACACCTGTCGGGCTGGCCGGAACCACATCTCAGACGTGCCAGAACCATGTGCATGAGATGCTGGAACCACACCCCGAACAGACGGAAAACACCAGCCAGACCCGTCTGAACAACATGCCGAGCACGCCGGAGCCACCTGCTCGACTCGCCGGAACCACCTACCTGACATGCGAAAATCACCAGCCGGGTATACCAGAACCACTTGGCGGACACTCCGGAATCATCTGCTGGACATGCCGGAACCAGCTCTCAGACACACCAGAACCACGTGCCGGAGACGCCGGAAGCACCTGCCGAGCATGCCGGAGCCACCTGCTCGACTCGCCAGAAACACCTGCCGGACACGCCAAAATCACCTGCCGGGTACGCCAGAACCACCTGGCGGACACTCCGAAATCACCTGTCGCGCATGCCGGAACCACCTCTCAGACGTGCCGGAAGCACGTGCCGGACACGCCGGAATCACCTACCGGACAGACCGGAACCACCTGCCGAGCACGCCGCAGCCACCTGTTCGACTCGCTGGAACCACCTGCCGGACAGGCCAATATCAACTGCTGGCTATGCCAGAACCACCTGGGGGACGGTCCGGAATCGCCTGCCAGCCATGGCGGAACCACCTCTCAGACGTACCAGAACCACCTGCCGGAGAAGCTGGAAAGACGTCCTGGACAGTCTGGAACCACCTGCCGGCCAAGCCTGAACCACCTGCCAAGCACAACGGAACAACCTGCCAGACACGCCAAAATCACCTGCGTGTTATGCCAGAACCACTTGGAGGACTCTCTGGGATGACCTGCCGGGCAGGCCGGAACCACCTCTCAGACGTGCCAGAACCATGTGGCGGACAGTCCGGAATCACCTGTTGGGCATGCGCAACCACCTCTGAGACGTACCAGAACCACATGCCGTGCAGGCTGGAACCACCTACCGGACAGACCGGAATCACCTTTCGGGCATGCCGGAACCACCTGTCAGATGTGCCAGAAACACGTGCCGGAGACGCCGGAAGCACCTGCCAAGCACGTTGGAACCACCTGCTCAACTCGCCTGAACCACCTGCCGGACATGCCAAAATCACCTGCCGACTATGCCAGAACCACTTGGCGAACACTCCGGAATCACTTGCCGGGCATGCAGGAACCACCTCTCAGACATGCCAGAACCCCGTGCCAATGACCCCGGAAGCACCAGCCGAGCACGCCGGAACCACCTGCTCGACTCGCCAGAACCACCTGCCGATCACGCAAAAATCACCTGCCGGCTACGCCACAACCAGTTGGTGAACACTTTGGAATCACCTGCCAGGCTTGCTGGAACCACCTGCCAGTCATGCCAAAATCACCTGCCAACTACGCCAGAACCGCTTGGCGGACACTGCGGAAACACCTGTCGGGCCGGCCGGAACCACATCTCAGACGTGCCAGAAACGTGTTCATGAGATGCTGGAACCACACCCCAAACAGACGGATACCACCTGCCAGAACCGCCTGAACCACCTGCTGAGCACGCCGGAACCACCTGCTCGACTCACCGGTACCACCTCCCTGACATGCCAAAATCACCTGCTGGGTATGCCAGAACCACTTGGCGGACACTCCGGAATCATCTGCCGGACATGCCGTAACCAGCTCTCAGACACACCAGAACCAAGTGCCGGAGACGCCGGAAGCACCTGACGAGCATGCCGTAGCCACCTGCTCGACTCGCCAGAAACACCTGCCGGACACGCCAAAATCACCTGCCGGGTACTCCAGAACCATCTGGCGGACACTCCGAATTCACCTGTCGCGCATGCCGGATCCACCGCACAGACGCGCCGGAAGCACGTGCCAGACACGCCGGAAACACCTACCGGACAGACCGGAACCACCTGCCAAGAACGCCGGAGCCACCTGTTCGACTCGCTGGAACCACCTGCCGGACAGGCCAATATCAACTGCTGGCTATGCCAGAACCACCTGGGGGACAGTCCGGGATCACCTGCCACCCATGGTGGAACCACCTCTCAGACGTACCAGAACCACCTGCCAGAGAAGCTGGAAACACGTCCTGGACAGACTGGAACCACGTGATGGCCATGCCTGAACCACCTGCCGAGCACGGCGGAACCACCTGCCGGACACGCCAAAATCACCTGCGGGCTATGCCAGAACCACTTGGACGACTCTCCGAAATGACCTGCCGGGCATGTTGGAACCACCTCTCAGACGTGCCAGAAGCACGTGGCGGACAGTCCGGAATCATCTGTTGGGCATACGCAACCACCTCTGACACGTACCAGAACCACGTGCCGTGCACGCCGGAACCACCTACCGGACAGACCGGAATCAACTCTTGGGCATGCCGGAACCACCAGTCAGATGTGCCAGAAACACGTGCCGGAGACGCCGGAAGCACCTGCCGAGCACGTCGCAACCACCTGCTCAACTCGCCTGAACCACCTGCCGGACACGCCAAAATCACCTGCCCGCTACACCAGCACCAATTCGGGGACAAGCCAGAATCACGTGAGGGGCGTCCCGGCACAGCCTCTCAGACTGAACCTCGTGCCGGACACCACAGAACCACCTGCCGGACAGACCGGAACCACCTGCCGGACACGCCGGAACCACCGGCTCGACCCGCCGGAACGACCGCTGGACATGCAAAATCACCTGCCGGCTACGCCGGAAACACTTGGCGAACACTCCGGAATCACCTGCCGGGCATGCCGGAACCACCTCTCAGACATGCCAGAACCCCGTGCCAATGACCCCGGAAGCACCTGCCGAGCACGCCGGAACCACCTGCTCGACTCGCCAGAACCACCTGCCAGACACGCAAAAATCACCTGCCGGCTACGCCACAACCAGTTGGGGAACACTTCGGAATCACCTGCCGGGCTTGCTGGAACCACCTGCCGGTCATGCCAAAATCACCTGCCAACTACGCCAGTACCACTTGGCGGACACTGTGGAAACACCTGTCGGGCCGGCCGGAACCACATCTCAGATGTGCCAGAACCATGTGCATGAGATGCTGGAACCACACCCCGAACAGACGGAAAACATCTGCCAGACCCGTCTGAACAACCTGCCGAGCACGCCGGAGCAACCTGCTCGACTCGCCGGAACCACCTACCTGACATGCGAAAATCACCAGCCGGGTATACCAGAACCACTTGGCGGACACTCCGGAATCATCTGCTGGACATGCCGGAACCAGCTCTCAGACACACCAGAACCACGTGCCGGAGACGCCGGAAGCACCTGCCGAGCATGCCGGAGCCACCTGCTCGACTCGCCAGAAACACCTGCCGGACACGCCCAAATCACCTGCCGGGTACGCCAGAACCACCTGGCGGACACTCCGAAATCACCTGTCGCGCATGCCGGAACCACCTCTCAGACGTGCCGGAAGCACGTGCCGGACACGCCGGAATCACCTACCGGACAGACCGGAACCAAATGCCGAGCACGCCGCAGCCACCTGTTCGACTCGCTGGAACCACCTGCCGGACAGGCCAATATCAACTGCTGGCTATGCCAGAACCACCTGGGGGACGGTCCGGAATCGCCTGCCAGCCATGGCGGAACCACCTCTCAGACGTACCAGAACCACCTGCCGGAGAAGCTGGAAAGACGTCCTGGACAGTCTGGAACCACCTGCCGGCCAAGCCTGAACCACCTGCCAAGCACAACGGAACAACCTGCCAGACACGCCAAAATCACCTGCGTGTTATGCCAGAACCACTTGGAGGACTCTCTGGGATGACCTGCCGGGCAGGCCGGAACCACCTCTCAGACGTGCCAGAACCATGTGGCGGACAGTCCGGAATCACCTGTTGGGCATGCGCAACCACCTCTGAGACGTACCAGAACCACATGCCGTGCCGGCTGGAACCACCTACTGGACAGACCGGAATCACCTTTCGGGCATGCCAGAACCACCTGTCAGATGTGCCAGAAACACGTGCCGGAGACGCCGGAAGCACCTGCCAAGCACGTTGGAACCACCTGCTCAACTCGCCTGAACCACCTGCCGGACATGCCAAAATCACCTGCCGACTATGCCAGAACCACTTGGCGAACACTCCGGAATCACTTGCCGGGCATGCAGGAACCACCTCTCAGACATGCCAGAACCCCGTGCCAATGACCCCGGAAGCACCAGCCGAGCACGCCGGAACCACCTGCTCGACTCGCCAGAACCACCTGCCGATCACGCAAAAATCACCTGCCGGCTACGCCACAACCAGTTGGTGAACACTTTGGAATCACCTGCCAGGCTTGCTGGAACCACCTGCCAGTCATGCCAAAATCACCTGCCAACTACGCCAGAACCGCTTGGCGGACACTGCGGAAACACCTGTCGGGCCGGCTGGAACCACATCTCAGACGTGCCAGAAACGTGTTCATGAGATGCTGGAACCACACCCCGAACAGACGGATACCACCTGCCAGAACCGCCTGAACCACCTGCTGAGCACGCCGGAACCACCTGCTCGACTCGCCGGTACCACCTCCCTGACACGCGAAAATCACCTGCTGGGTATGCCAGAACCACTTGGCGGACACTCCGGAATCATCTGCCGGACATGCCGGAACCAGCTCTCAGACACACCAGAACCAAGTGCCGGAGACGCCGGAAGCACCTGCCGAGCATGCCGGAGCCACCTGCTCGACTCGCCAGAAACACCTGCCGGACACGCCAAAATCACCTGCCGGGTACGCCAGAACCATCTGGCGGACACTCCGAATTCACCTGTCGCGCATGCCGGATCCACCTCTCAGACGTGCCGGAAGCACGTGCCAGACACGCCGGAAACAACTACCGGACAGACCGGAACCACCTGTGAAGAACGCTGGAGCCACCTGTTCGACTCGCTGGAACCACCTTTCGGACAGGCCAATATCAACTGCTGGCTATGCCAGAACCACCTGGGGGACAGTCCGGGATCACCTGCCAGCCATGGCGGAACCACCTCTCAGACGTACCAGAACCACCTGCCGGAGAAGCTGGAAACACGTCCTGGACAGACTGGAACCACGTGACGGCCATGCCTGAACCACCTGAAGAGCACGGCGGAACCACCTGCCGGACACGCCAAAATCGCCTGCGGGCTACGCCAGAACCACTTGTACGAGTCTCCGAAATGACCTGCCGGGCATGTTGGAACCACCTCTCAGACGTGCCAGAAGCACGTGGCGGACAGTCCGGAATCACCTGTTGGGCATACGCAACCACCTCTGAGACGTACCAGAACCACGTGCCGTGCACGCCGGAACCACCTACCGGACAGACCGGAATCAACTTTTGGGCATGCCGGAACCACCAGTCAGATGTGCCAGAAACACGTGCCGGAGACGCCGGAAGCAGCTGCCGAGCACGTCGCAACCACCTGCTCAACTCGCCTGAACCACCTGCCGGACACGCCAAAATCACCTGCCCGCTACACCAGCACCACTTCGGGGACAAGCCGGAATCACGTGAGGGGCATGCCGGCACAGCCTCTCAGACTGAACCTCGTGCCGGACACCACAGAACCACCTGCCGGACAGACCGGAACCACCTGCCGGACACGCCGGAGCCACCGGCTTGACCCGCCGGAACGACCGCTGGACATGCAAAATCACCTGCCGGCTACGCCGGAAACACTTGGCGAACACTCCGGAATCACCTGCCGGGCATGCCGGAACCACCTATCAGATATGCCAGAACCAAGTGCCAATGACCCCGGAAGCACCTGCCGAGCACGCCGGAACCACCTGCTCGACTCGCCAGAACCACCTGCCGGACACGCAGAAATCACCTGCCAGCTACGCCACAACCAGTTGGGGAACACTTCGGAATCACCTGCCGGGCTTGCTGGAACCACCTGCCGGTCATGCCAAAATCACCTGCCAACTACGCCAGTACCACTTGGCGGACACTGTGGAAACACCTGTCGTGCCGGCTGGAACCACATCTCAGACGTGCCAGAACCATGTGCATGAGATGCTGGAACCACACCCCGAACAGACGGAAAACACCTGCCAGACCCGTCTGAACAACCTGCCGAGCACGCCGGAGCCACCTGCTCGACTCGCCGGAACCACCTAGCTGACATGCCCAAATCACCTGCCGGGTACGCCAGAACCACCTGGCGGACACTCCGAAATCACCTGTCGCACATGCCGGAACCACCTCTCAGACGTGCCGGAAGCACGTGCCGGACACGCCGAAATCACCTACCGGACAGACCGGAACCACCTGCCGAGCACGCCGGAGCCACCTGTTCGACTCGCTGGAACCACCTGCCGGACAGGCCAATATTAACTTCTGGCTATGCCAGAACCACCTGGGAGACAGTCCGGGATCACCTGCCATCCATGGCGGAGCCACCTCTCAGACGTACCAGAACCACCTGCCGGAGAAGCTGGAAACACATCCTGGACAGTCTGGAACCACCTGCCGGCCAAGCCTGAACCACCTGCCAAGCACAACGGAACAACCTGCCAGACACGCCAAAATCACCTGCGTGTTATGCCAGAACCACTTGGAGGACTCTCTGGGATGACCTGCCGGGCATGCCGGAACCACCTCTCAGACGTGCCAGAACCATGTGGCGGACAGTCCGGAATCACCTCTTGGGCATGCGCAACCACCTCTGAGACGTACCAGAACCACATGCCGTGCAGGCTGGAACCACCTACCGGACAGACCGGAATCACCTTTCGGGCATGCCGGAACCACCTGTCAGATGTGCCAGAAACACGTGCTGGAGACGCCGGAAGCACCTGCTCGAATCGACAGAACCACCTGCCGGACACGCAAAAATCACCTGCTGGCTACGCCACAACCAGTTGGGGAACACTTCGGAATCACCTGCCGGGCTTGCTGGAACCACCTGCCGGTCATGCCAAAATCACCTGCCAACTACGCCAGTACCACTTGGCGGACACTGTGGAAACACCTGTCGGGCCGGCCGGAACCACATCTCAGACGTGCCAGAACCATGTGCATGAGATGCTGGAACCACACCCCGAACAGACGGAAAACACCAGCCAGACCCGTCTGAACAACATGCCGAGCACGCCGGAGCCACCTGCTCGACTCGCCGGAACCACCTACCTGACATGCGAAAATCACCAGCCGGGTATACCAGAACCACTTGGCGGACACTCCGGAATCATCTGCTGGACATGCCGGAACCAGCTCTCAGACACACCAGAACCACGTGCCGGAGACGCCGGAAGCACCTGCCGAGCATGCCGGAGCCACCTGCTCGACTCGCCAGAAACACCTGCCGGACACGCCCAAATCACCTGCCGGGTACGCCAGAACCACCTGGCGGACACTCCGAAATCACCTGTCGCGCATGCCGGAACCACCTCTCAGACGTGCCGGAAGCACGTGCCGGACACGCCGGAATCACCTACCGGACAGACCGGAAGCACCTGCCGAGCACGCCGGAGCCACCTGTTCGACTCGCTGGAACCACCTGCCGGACAGGCCAATATCAACTGCTGGCTATGCCAGAACCACCTGGGGGACGGTCCGGAATCGCCTGCCAGCCATGGCGGAACCACCTCTCAGACGTACCAGAACCACCTGCCGGAGAAGCTGGAAAGACGTCCTGGACAGTCTGGAACCACCTGTCGGCCAAGCCTGAACCACCTGCCAAGCACAACGGAACAACCTGCCAGACACGCCAAAATCACCTGCGTGTTATGCCAGAACCACTTGGAGGACTCTCTGGGATGACCTGCCGGGCATGCCGGAACCACCTCTCAGACGTGCCAGAACCATGTGGCGGACAGTCCGGAATCACCTGTTGGGCATGCGCAACCACCTCTGAGACGTACCAGAACCACATGCCGTGCAGGCTGGAACCACCTACCGGACAGACCGGAATCACCTTTCGGGCATGCCGGAACCACCTGTCAGATGTGCCAGAAACACGTGCCGGAGACGCCGGAAGCACCTGCCAAGCACGTTGGAACCACCTGCTCAACTCGCCTGAACCACCTGCCGGACATGCCAAAATCACCTGCCGACTATGCCAGAACCACTTGGCGAACACTCCGGAATCACTTGCCGGGCATGCAGGAACCACCTCTCAGACATGCCAGAACCCCGTGCCAATGACCCCGGAAGCACCAGCCGAGCACGCCGGAACCACCTGCTCGACTCGCCAGAACCACCTGCCGATCACGCAAAAATCACCTGCCGGCTACGCCACAACCAGTTGGTGAACACTTTGGAATCACCTGCCAGGCTTGCTGGAACCACCTGCCAGTCATGCCAAAATCACCTGCCAACTACGCCAGAACCGCTTGGCGGACACTGCGGAAACACCTGTCGGGCCGGCTGGAACCACATCTCAGACGTGCCAGAAACGTGTTCATGAGATGCTGGAACCACACCCCGAACAGACGGATACCACCTGCCAGAACCGCCTGAACCACCTGCTGAGCACGCCGGAACCACCTGCTCGACTCACCGGTACCACCTCCCTGACACGCTAAAATCACCTGCTGGGTATGCCAGAACCACTTGGCGGACACTCCGGAATCATCTGCCGGACATGCCGGAACCAGCTCTCAGACACACCAGAACCAAGTGCCGGAGACGCCGGAAGCACCTGCCGAGCATGCCGGAGCCACCTGCTCGACTCGCCAGTAACACCTGCCGGACACGCCAAAATCACCTGCCGGGTATGCCAGAACCACCTGGCGGACACTACGGAATCACCTGCTGCGCATGCCGGAACCACCTCTCAGACGTGACGGAAGCACGTGCCAGACACGCCGGAAACACCTACCGGACAGACCGGAACCACCTGCCGAGCACGCCGCAGCCACCTGTTCGACTCGCTGGAACCACCTACCGGACAGACCAATATCAACAGCTGGCTATGCCACAACCACGTGGGGGACAGTCCGGGATCACCTGCCAGCCATGGCGGAACCACCTCTCAGACGTACCAGAACCACCTGCCGGAGAAGCTGGAAACACGTCCTGGACAGACTGGAACCACGTGACGGCCATGCCTGAACCACCTGCCGAGCACGGCGGAACCACGTGCCGGACACGCCAAAATCACCTGCGGGCTACGCCAGAACCACTTGGATGACTCTCCGAAATGACCTGCCGGACATGTTGGAACCACCTCTCAGACGTGCCAGAAGCACGTGGCGGACAGTCCGGTATCACCTGTTGGGCACACGCAACCACCTCTGACACGTACCAGAACCACGTGCCGTGCACGCCGGAACCACCTACCGGACAGACCGGAATCCACTTTTGGGCATGCCGGAACCACCAGTCAGATGTGCCAGAAACACGTGCCGGAGACGCCGGAAGCACCTGCCGAGCACGTCGCAACCACCTGCTCAACTCGCCTGAACCACCTGCCGGACACGCCAAAATCACCTGCCCGCTACACCAGCACCAATTCGGGGACAAGCCAGAATCACGTGAGGGGCGTCCCGGCACAGCCTCTCAGACTGAACCTCGTGCCGGACACCACAGAACCACCTGCCGGACAGACCGGAACCACCTGCCGGACACGCCGGAACCACCGGCTCGACCCGCTGGGACGTCCGCTGGACATGCAAAATCACCTGCCGGCTACGCCGGAAACACATGGCGAACACTCCGGAATCACCTGCCGGGCATGCCGGAACCACCTCTCAGACATGCCAGAACCCCGTGCCAATGACTCCGGAAGCACCTGCCGAGCACGCAGGAACCACCTGCTCGACTCGCCAGAACCACCTGCTAGACACGCAAAAATCACCTGCCGGCTACGCCACAACCAGTTGGGGAACACTTCGGAATCACCTGCCGGGCTTGCTGGAACCACCTGCCGGTCATGCCAAAATCACCTGCCAACTACGCCAGTACCACTTGGCGGACACTGTGGAAACACCTGTCGGGCCGGCCGGAACCACATCTCAGATGTGCCAGAACCATGTGCATGAGATGCTGGAACCACACCCCGAACAGACGGAAAACATCTGCCAGACCCGTCTGAACAACCTGCCGAGCACGCCGGAGCAACCTGCTCGACTCGCCGGAACCACCTACCTGACATGCCCAAATCACCAGCCGCGTATGCCAGAACCACTTGGCGGACACTCCGGAATCATCTGCCGGACATGCCGGAACCAGCTCTCAGACACACCAGAACCACGTGCCGGAGACGCCGGAAGCACCTGCCGAGCATGCCGGAGCCACCTGCTCGACTCGCCAGAAACACCTGCCGGACACGCCAAAATCAACTGCCGGGTATGCCAGAACCACCTGGCGGACACTCCGAAATCACCTGTCGCGCATGCCGGAACCACCTCTCAGACGCGCCGGAAGCACGTGCCGGACACGCCAGAATCACCTACCGGACAGACCGGAACCACCTGCCGAGCACGCCGGAGCCACCTGTTCGACTCGCTGGAACCACCTGCCGGACAGGCCAATATCAACTGCTGGCTATGCCAGAACCACCTGGGGGACGGTCCAGAATCGCCTGGCAGCCATGGCGGAACCACCTCTCAGACGTACCAGAACCACCTGCCGGAGAAGCTGGAAACACGTCCTGGACAGTCTGGAACCACCTGCCGGCCAAGCCTGAACCACCTGCCAAGCACAACGGAACAACCTGCCAGACACGCCAAAATCACCTGCGTGTTATGCCAGAACCACTTGGAGGACTCTCTGGGATGACCTGCCGGGCAGGCCGGAACCACCTCTCAGACGTGCCAGAACCATGTGGCGGACAGTCCGGAATCACCTGTTGGGCATGCGCAACCACCTCTGAGACGTACCAGAACCACATGCCGTGCAGGCTGGAACCACCTACCGGACAGACAGGAATCACCTTTCGGGCATGCCGGAACCACCTGTCAGATGTGCCAGAAACACGTGCCGGAGACGCCGGAAGCACCTGCCTAGCACGTTGGAACCACCTGCTCAACTCGCCTGAACCACCTGCCGGACATGCCAAAATCACCTGCAGGGTATGCCAGAACCACTTGGCGGACACTCCGGAATCGTCTGCCGGACAGGCCGGAACCAGCTCTCAGACACACCAGAACCACGTGCCGGACACGCAGGAAGCACCTGCTGAGCATGCCTGAGCCACATGCTCGACTTGCAAGAAACACCTCCCAGACACGCCAAAATCACCTGCCGGGTACGCCAGAACCACGTGGCGGACACAAGTGAATAACCTGTCGGGCATGCCGGAGCCACCTCTCAGACGTGCCAGAACCTCGTGCACACCAGAACCACGTGCCGGACACGCAGGAAGCACCTGCTGAGCATGCCTGAGCCACATGCTCGACTTGCAAGAAACACCTGCCAGACACGCCAAAATCACCTGCCGGGTACGCCAGAACCACGTGGCGGACACAAGTGAATATCCTGTCGGGCATGCCGGAGCCACCTCTCAGACGTGCCAGAACCTCGTGCCGGACACGCCAGAACCACCTGCCGGACAGACCGGAACCACCTGCCGGACACGCCGGAACCACCGGCTCGACTCGCCGGAACCACCGCCGGACATGCAAAATCACCTGCCGGCTACGCCAGAACCACTTGGTGAACACTCCGGAATCACCTGCCGGGCATGCCGGAACCACCTCTCAGACTTGCCAGAACCATGTTCCGGACACGCCGGTACCACCTGCCCAGCTCGCCGGAACCACCTGATCCACTCCCCAGAACCACCTGCTGGACACGCCAGAATCAGCTGCCGGCTAGGCAAGAGCCACTCGGCAGACACTCCCGGAATCACATGTCAGGCATTCCGGAACCACCTCTCAGAGGTGCCAGAACCACATGCCTGACACTCCGTAATCACCTGCCGGGCGTGCCGGAACCATCTCTCAGACGTGCCACAACCACGTGCCGAAGAGACCAGAAGCACCTGCCGAGCTCGCCGGAACCACCTGCTGGACATGCCGGAACCACCTGCCTCACAGGCCAAAATCATATGCTGGCTACGCCAAAACCACTTGGTGGACACTCCACAATCACCTTGCGGGCATGCCAGAACCACGTCATGGACAGATGGCAAACACCAGCCGGACCTGCCGGAACCACCTGCCGAGCACGCCGGAACCACCCGCTCGACTCACCAGAGCAACCTGCTGGACACATCATAAACACCTGTGGGGTACGCCAGAACCACTTGGAGGACTCTCTGGGATCAGCTGCCGGGCATTCCGGAACCACCTCTCAGACGTGCCAGAACCATGTGCCGGACACGCCGCAACCACCTGCCGAGTATGCCGGAACCACCTGCTCCACTCCCCAGAACCACCTGCTGGACACGCCAAAATCACCTGCCGGCTACGCCAGAACCACTCGGCAGACACTCCAGAACCACCTCCAGGACAGACCGGAACCACCTGCCGGACACGCCGGGACCACCTGCTTGACTCGCCAGAACCACCTGCCGGACACGCCAGAATCACCAGCCGGCTACGCCACAACCACTTGTCGGACACTCCGGAATCACCTGCCGGGCAGGCTGGAACCACCTCTCAGAGGTGCCACAGCCACATGCAGGAGACGGCGGTAGCACCTGCGGAGAATGCCGGAAGTTCCTGATCCACTCCCCAGAACCACCTGCCGGACACGCCGGGACCACCTGCTTGACTCTCCAGAACCACCTGCCGGACACGCCAGAATCACCCGCCGGCTACGCCAGAACCACTCGGCAGACACTCCGGAACCACCTGCCGGGCATGCCGGAACCACCTCTCAGAGGTGCCAGAACCACATGCCGGAGACTCAGGAATCACCTGCCGGGCATGCCGGAACCACCTCTCAGAGGTGCCAGAACCACATGCCTGACACTCCGGAATCACCTCCCGGGCTTGCCGGAACCATCTCTCAGACGTGCCACAACCACGTGCCGAAGAGACCAGAAGCACCTGCCGAGCTCGCCGGAACCACCTGCTAGACATGCTGGAACCACCTGCCTCACAGGCCAAAATCATATGCCGGCTACGCCAAAACCACTTGGTGGACACTCCAGAATCAACTTGCGGGCATGCCGGAACCACGTCATGGACAGACGGCAAACACCTGCCGGACCTGCCGGAACCACCTGCCGAGCACGCCGGAACCACCTGCTCGACTCACCAGAGCCACCAGCCGGACACATCAGAAACACCTGCGGGGTACGCCAGAACCACTTGGAGGACTCTCCGTGATCACCTGAGAGGCATGCCGGAACCACCTCTCAGACGTGCCAGAACCATGAGCCGGACACGCCTCAACCACCTGCCGAGTATACCGGAACCACCTGATCCACTCCCCAGAACCACCTGCCGGACACGCCAAAATCAGCTGCCGGCTACGCCAGAAACACTTGGCGGACACTCCAGGATCACCTGCCGGGCATGCCAGCACAACCTCTCCAAAGTGCCAGAAGCACGTGCCGGACAGGCCGGAACCATCTCCCGGACAGACCGGAAACACAGGAAACACTCGCCAGAACCACCTGTTTGACTCACCGGTCCCACCTGCCGGACACGCCAAAATCACCTGCCCGCTACACCAGAACCGCTTGGTGGACAAGCCGGAATCACGTGAAGTGCATGCCGACACAACCTCTCAGACGTGCCAGAACCTCGTGCCGGACACCCCAGACCCACATGCTGGACAGACCGGAACCACCTGCCTGACACGCCGGAACCACCGGCTCGACTCGCCGGAACCATTGCCGGACATGCAAAATCACCTGCCGGCTACGGCAGAACCACTTGGCGAACACTCGGGAATCACCTGCCGGGCATGGCGGAACCACCTCTCAGACATGCCGGAACCGCATGCCAATGACACCGGAAGCACCTGCCGAGCACGCCAGAACCACCAGCTCGACTCGCCAAAACCAACTGCTGGACACGCCAAAATCACCTGCCGGCTACGCCACAACCATTTGGTGAACACTTCGGAATCACCTGCCGGGCTGGCTGGAACCACCTGCCGGTCACGCCAACATCACCTGCCAGCTATGCCAGAACCACTTGGCGAACACCATGGAAACACCTGTCGGGCCAGCCGGAACCACCTCTCAGACGTGCCAGAACCATGTGCCTGAGATGCCGGAACCACACCCCGAACAGACCGAAACCACCTGCCAGACCCGCCTGAACCACCTGCCGAGCACGCCGGAACCACCTACTCGACTCGCCGGAACCACCTACCTGACACGCCAAAATCACCTGCCGGGTATGCCAGAGCCACTTGGTGGACACTCCGGAATCATCTGCCGGACATGCCAGAACCAGCTCTCAGACACACCAGAACCACGTGCCGGACACGCAGGAAGCACCTGCTGAGCATGCCTGAGCCACATGCTCGACTTGCAAGAAACACCTGCCAGACACGCCAAAATCACCTGCCGGGTACGCCAGAACCACGTGGCGGACACAAGTGAATAACCTGTCGGGCATGCCGGAGCCACCTCTCAGACGTGCCAGAACCTCGTGCCGGACACGCCAGAACCACCTGCCGGACAGACCGGAACCACCTGCCGGACACGCCGGAACCACCGGCTCGACTCGCCGGAACCACCGCCGGACATGCAAAATCACCTGCCGGCTACGCCAGAACCACTTGGTGAACACTCCGGAATCACCTGCCGGGCATGCCGGAACCACCTCTCAGACTTGCCAGAACCATGTTCCGGACACGCCGGTACCACCTGCCCAGCTCGCCGGAACCACCTGATCCACTCCCCAGAACCACCTGCTGGACACGCCAGAATCAGCTGCCGGCTAGGCAAGAGCCACTCGGCAGACACTCCCGGAATCACATGTCAGGCATTCCGGAACCACCTCTCAGAGGTGCCAGAACCACATGCCTGACACTCCGTAATCACCTGCCGGGCGTGCCGGAACCATCTCTCAGACGTGCCACAACCACGTGCCGAAGAGACCAGAAGCACCTGCCGAGCTCGCCGGAACCACCTGCTGGACATGCCGGAACCACCTGCCTCACAGGCCAAAATCATATGCTGGCTACGCCAAAACCACTTGGTGGACACTCCACAATCACCTTGCGGGCATGCCAGAACCACGTCATGGACAGATGGCAAACACCAGCCGGACCTGCCGGAACCACCTGCCGAGCACGCCGGAACCACCCGCTCGACTCACCAGAGCAACCTGCTGGACACATCATAAACACCTGTGGGGTACGCCAGAACCACTTGGAGGACTCTCTGGGATCAGCTGCCGGGCATTCCGGAACCACCTCTCAGACGTGCCAGAACCATGTGCCGGACACGCCGCAACCACCTGCCGAGTATGCCGGAACCACCTGCTCCACTCCCCAGGACCACCTGCTGGACACGCCAAAATCACCTGCCGGCTACGCCAGAACCACTCGGCAGACACTCCAGAACCACCTCCAGGACACACCGGAACCACCTGCCGGACACGCTGGGACCACCTGCTTGACTCGCCAGAACCACCTGCCGGACACGCCAGAATCACCAGCCGGCTACGCCACAACCACTTGTCGGACACTCCGGAATCACCTGCCGGGCAGGCTGGAACCACCTCTCAGAGGTGCCACAGCCACATGCAGGAGACGGCGGTAGCACCTGCGGAGAATGCCGGAAGTTCCTGATCCACTCCCCAGAACCACCTGCCGGACACGCCGGGACCACCTGCTTGACTCTCCAGAACCACCTGCCGGACACGCCAGAATCACCCGCCGGCTACGCCAGAACCACTCGGCAGACACTCCGGAACCACCTGCCGGGCATGCCGGAACCACCTCTCAGAGGTGCCAGAACCACATGCCTGACACTCCGGAATCACCTCCCGGGCTTGCCGGAACCATCTCTCAGACGTGCCACAACCACGTGCCGAAGAGACCAGAAGCACCTGCCGAGCTCGCCGGAACCACCTGCTAGACATGCTGGAACCACCTGCCTCACAGGCCAAAATCATATGCCGGCTACGCCAAAACCACTTGGTGGACACTCCAGAATCAACTTGCGGGCATGCCGGAACCACGTCATGGACAGACGGCAAACACCTGCCGGACCTGCCGGAACCACCTGCCGAGCACGCCGGAACCACCTGCTCGACTCACCAGAGCCACCAGCCGGACACATCAGAAACACCTGCGGGGTACGCCAGAACCACTTGGAGGACTCTCCGTGATCACCTGAGAGGCATGCCGGAACCACCTCTCAGACGTGCCAGAACCATGAGCCGGACACGCCTCAACCACCTGCCGAGTATACCGGAACCACCTGATCCACTCCCCAGAACCACCTGCCGGACACGCCAAAATCAGCTGCCGGCTACGCCAGAAACACTTGGCGGACACTCCAGGATCACCTGCCGGGCATGCCAGCACAACCTCTCCAAAGTGCCAGAAGCACGTGCCGGACAGGCCGGAACCATCTCCCGGACAGACCGGAAACACAGGAAACACTCGCCAGAACCACCTGTTTGACTCACCGGTCCCACCTGCCGGACACGCCAAAATCACCTGCCCGCTACACCAGAACCGCTTGGTGGACAAGCCGGAATCACGTGAAGTGCATGCCGACACAACCTCTCAGACGTGCCAGAACCTCGTGCCGGACACCCCAGACCCACATGCTGGACAGACCGGAACCACCTGCCTGACACGCCGGAACCACCGGCTCGACTCGCCGGAACCATTGCCGGACATGCAAAATCACCTGCCGGCTACGGCAGAACCACTTGGCGAACACTCGGGAATCACCTGCCGGGCATGGCGGAACCACCTCTCAGACATGCCGGAACCGCATGCCAATGACACCGGAAGCACCTGCCGAGCACGCCAGAACCACCAGCTCGACTCGCCAAAACCAACTGCTGGACACGCCAAAATCACCTGCCGGCTACGCCACAACCATTTGGTGAACACTTCGGAATCACCTGCCGGGCTGGCTGGAACCACCTGCCGGTCACGCCAACATCACCTGTGAGCTATGCCAGAAGCACTTGGCGAACACCATGGAAACACCTGTCGGGCCGGCCGGAACCACCTCTCAGACGTGCCAGAACCATGTGCCTGAGATGCCGGAACCACACCCCGAACAGACCGAAACCACCTGCCAGACCCGCCTGAACCACCTGCCGAGCACGCCGGAACCACCTACTCGACTCGCCGGAACCACCTACCTGACACGCCAAAATCACCTGCCGGGTATGCCAGAGCCACTTGGTGGACACTCCGGAATCATCTGCCGGACATGCCAGAACCAGCTCTCAGACACACCAGAACCACGTGCCGGACACGCAGGAAGCACCTGCTGAGCATGCCTGAGCCACATGCTCGACTTGCAAGAAACACCTGCCAGACACGCCAAAATCACCTGCCGGGTACGCCAGAACCACGTGGCGGACACAAGTGAATAACCTGTCGGGCATGCCGGAGCCACCTCTCAGACGTGCCAGAACCTCGTGCCGGACACGCCAGAACCACCTGCCGGACAGACCGGAACCACCTGCCGGACACGCCGGAACCACCGGCTCGACTCGCCGGAACCACCGCCGGACATGCAAAATCACCTGCCGGCTACGCCAGAACCACTTGGTGAACACTCCGGAATCACCTGCCGGGCATGCCGGAACCACCTCTCAGACTTGCCAGAACCATGTTCCGGACACGCCGGTACCACCTGCCCAGCTCGCCGGAACCACCTGATCCACTCCCCAGAACCACCTGCTGGACACGCCAGAATCAGCTGCCGGCTAGGCAAGAGCCAATCGGCAGACACTCCCGGAATCACATGTCAGGCATTCCGGAACCACCTCTCAGAGGTGCCAGAACCACATGCCTGACACTCCGTAATCACCTGCCGGGCGTGCCGGAACCATCTCTCAGACGTGCCACAACCACGTGCCGAAGAGACCAGAAGCACCTGCCGAGCTCGCCGGAACCACCTGCTGGACATGCCGGAACCACCTGCCTCACAGGCCAAAATCATATGCTGGCTACGCCAAAACCACTTGGTGGACACTCCACAATCACCTTGCGGGCATGCCAGAACCACGTCATGGACAGATGGCAAACACCAGCCGGACCTGCCGGAACCACCTGCCGAGCACGCCGGAACCACCCGCTCGACTCACCAGAGCAACCTGCTGGACACATCATAAACACCTGTGGGGTACGCCAGAACCACTTGGAGGACTCTCTGGGATCAGCTGCCGGGCATTCCGGAACCACCTCTCAGACGTGCCAGAACCATGTGCCGGACACGCCGCAACCACCTGCCGAGTATGCCGGAACCACCTGCTCCACTCCCCAGGACCACCTGCTGGACACGCCAAAATCACCTGCCGGCTACGCCAGAACCACTCGGCAGACACTCCAGAACCACCTCCAGGACACACCGGAACCACCTGCCGGACACGCCGGGACCACCTGCTTGACTCGCCAGAACCACCTAGCGGACACGCCAGAATCACCAGCCGGCTACGCCACAACCACTTGTCGGACACTCCGGAATCACCTGCCGGGCAGGCTGGAACCACCTCTCAGAGGTGCCACAGCCACATGCAGGAGACGGCGGTAGCACCTGCGGAGAATGCCGGAAGTTCCTGATCCACTCCCCAGAACCGCCTGCCGGACACGCCAGAATCACCCGCCGGCTACGCCAGAACCACTCGGCAGACACTCCGGAACCACCTGCCGGGCATGCCGGAACCACCTCTCAGAGGTGCCAGAACCACATGCCGGAGACTCAGGAATCACCTGCCGGGCATGCCGGAACCACCTCTCAGAGGTGCCAGAACCACATGCCTGACACTCCGGAATCACCTCCCGGGCTTGCCGGAACCATCTCTCAGACGTGCCACAACCACGTGCCGAAGAGACCAGAAGCACCTGCCGAGCTCGCCGGAACCACCTGCTAGACATGCTGGAACCACCTGCCTCACAGGCCAAAATCATATGCCGGCTACGCCAAAACCACTTGGTGGACACTCCAGAATCAACTTGCGGGCATGCCGGAACCACGTCATGGACAGACGGCAAACACCTGCCGGACCTGCCGGAACCACCTGCCGAGCACGCCGGAACCACCTGCTCGACTCACCAGAGCCACCAGCCGGACACATCAGAAACACCTGCGGGGTACGCCAGAACCACTTGGAGGACTCTCCGTGATCACCTGAGAGGCATGCCGGAACCACCTCTCAGACGTGCCAGAACCATGAGCCGGACACGCCTCAACCACCTGCCGAGTATACCGGAACCACCTGATCCACTCCCCAGAACCACCTGCCGGACACGCCAAAATCAGCTGCCGGCTACGCCAGAAACACTTGGCGGACACTCCAGGATCACCTGCCGGGCATGCCAGCACAACCTCTCCAAAGTGCCAGAAGCACGTGCCGGACAGGCCGGAACCATCTCCCGGACAGACCGGAAACACAGGAAACACTCGCCAGAACCACCTGTTTGACTCACCGGTCCCACCTGCCGGACACGCCAAAATCACCTGCCCGCTACACCAGAACCGCTTGGTGGACAAGCCGGAATCACGTGAAGTGCATGCCGACACAACCTCTCAGACGTGCCAGAACCTCGTGCCGGACACCCCAGACCCACATGCTGGACAGACCGGAACCACCTGCCTGACACGCCGGAACCACCGGCTCGACTCGCCGGAACCATTGCCGGACATGCAAAATCACCTGCCGGCTACGGCAGAACCACTTGGCGAACACTCGGGAATCACCTGCCGGGCATGGCGGAACCACCTCTCAGACATGCCGGAACCGCATGCCAATGACACCGGAAGCACCTGCCGAGCACGCCAGAACCACCAGCTCGACTCGCCAAAACCAACTGCTGGACACGCCAAAATCACCTGCCGGCTACGCCACAACCATTTGGTGAACACTTCGGAATCACCTGTCGGGCATGCTGGAACCACCTCTCAGACGTGCCAGAACCTCGTGCCGGACACGCCGGAATCACCTACCGGACAGACCGGAACCACCTGCCAAGAACGCCGGAGCCACCTGTTCGACTCGCTGGAACCACCTGACGGACAGGCCAATATCAACTGCTGGCTATGCCAGAACCACCTGGGGGAAGGTCCGGAATCACATGCCAGCCATCGCGGAACCACCTCTCAGACGTACCAGAACCACCTGCCGGAGAAGCTGGAAACACGTCCTGGACAGACTGGAACCACGTGACGGCCATGCCTGAACCACCTGCCGAGCACGGCGGAACCACCTGCCGGACACGCCAAAATCACCTGCGGGCTACGCCAGAACCACTTGGACGACTCTCCGAAATGACCTGCCGGGCATGTTGGAACCACCTCTCAGACGTGCCAGAAGCACGTGGCGGACAGTCCGGAATCACCTGTTGGGCATACGCAACCACCTCTGAGACGTACCAGAACCACGTGCCGTGCACGCCGGAACCACCTACCGGACAGACTGGAATCAACTTTTGGGCATGCCGGAACCACCAGTCAGATGTGCCAGAAACACGTGCCGGAGACGCCGGAAGCACCTGCCGAGCACGTCGCAACCACCTGCTCAACTCGCCTGAACCACCTGCCGGACACGCCAAAATCACCTGCCCGCTACACCAGCACCACTTCGGGGACAAGCCGGAATCACGTGAGGGGCATGCCGGCACAGCCTCTCAGACTGAACCTCGTGCCAGACACCACAGAACCACCTGCCGGACAGACCGGAACCACCTGCCGGACACGCCGGAACCAGCGGCTCGACCCGCCGGAACGACCGCTGGACATGCAAAATAACCTGCCTGCTACGCCGGAAACACTTGGCGAACACTCCGGAATCACCTGCCGGGCATGCCGGAACCACCTCTCAGATATGCCAGAACCACGTGCCAATGACCCCGGAAGCACCTGCCGAGCACGCCGGAACCACCTGCTCGACTCGCCAGAACCACCTGCCGGACACGCAAAAATCACCTGCCGGCTACGCCACAACCAGTTGGGGAACACTTCGGAATCACCTGCCGGGCTTGCTGGAACCACCTGCCGGTCATGCCAAAATCACCTGCCAACTACGCCAGTACCACTTGGCGGACACTGTGGAAACACCTGTCGGGCCGGCCGGAACCACATCTCAGACGTGCCAGAACCATGTGCATGAGATGCTGGAACCACACCACGAACAGACAGAAAACACCTGCCAGACCCGTCTGAACAACCTGCCGAGCACGCCGGAGCCACCTGCTCGACTCGCCGGAAATACCTCCCTGACATGCCGAAATCACCAGCCGGGTATGCCAGAACCACTTGGCGGACACTCCGGAATCATCTGCCGGACATGCCGGAACCAGCTCTCAGACACACCAGAACCATGTGCCGGAGAGGCAGGAAGCACCTGCCGAGCATGCCGGAGCCAAGTGCTCGACTCGCCAGAAACACCTGCCGGACACGCCAAAATCACCTGCCGGGAACGCCAGAACCACCTGGCGGACCCTCCGAAATCACCTGTCGCGCATGCCGGAACCACCTCTCAGACGTGCCGGAAGCACGTGCCGGACACGCCGGAATCACCTACCGGACAGACCGGAACCACCTGCCGAGCACGCCGCAGCCACCTGTTCGACTCGCTGGAACCACCTGCCGGACAGGCCAATATCAACTGCTGGCTATGCCAGAACCACATGGGGGACGGTCCGGAATCGCCTGCCAGCCATGGCAGAACCACCTCTCAGACGTACCAGAACCACCTGCCGGAGAAGCTGGAAACACGTCCTGGACAGCATGGAACCGCCTGCCGGCCAAACCTGAACCACCTGCCAAGCACAACGGAACAACCTGCCAGAAACGCCAAAATCACCTGCATGTTATGCCAGAACCACTTGGAGGACTCTCTGGGATGACCTGCCGGGCATGCCGGAACCACCTCTCAGACGTGCCAGAACCATGTGGCGGAAGGTCCGGAATCACCTGTTGGGCATGCGCAACCACCTCTGAGACGTACCAGAACCACATGCCGTGCAGGCTGGAACCACCTACCGGACAGACCGGAATCACCTTTCGGGCATGCCGGAACCACCTGTCAGATGTGCCAGAAACACGTGCCGGAGACGCCGGAAGCACCTGCCAAGCACGTTGGAACCACCTGCTCAACTCGCCTGAACCACCTGCCGGACATGCCAAAATCACCTGCCGACTATGCCAGAACCACTTGGCGAACACTCCGGAATCACTTGCCGGGCATGCAGGAACCACCTCTCAGACATGGCAGAACCCCGTGCCAATGACCCCGGAAGCACCAGCCGAGCACGCCGGAACCACCTGCTCGACTCGCCAGAACCACCTGCCGATCACGCAAAAATCACCTGCCGGCTACGCCACAACCAGTTGGTGAACACTTTGGAATCACCTGCCAGGCTTGCTGGAACCACCTGCCAGTCATGCCAAAATCACCTGCCAACTACGCCAGAACCGCTTGGCGGACACTGCGGAAACACCTGTCGGGCCGGCTGGAACCACATCTCAGACGTGCCAGAAACGTGTTCATGAGATGCTGGAACCACACCCCGAACAGACGGATACCACCTGCCAGAACCGCCTGAACCACCTGCTGAGCACGCCGGAACCACCTGCTCGACTCACCGGTACCACCTCCCTGACACGCGAAAATCACCTGCTGGGTATGCCAGAACCACTTGGCGGACACTCCGGAATCATCTGCCGGACATGCCGGAACCAGCTCTCAGACACACCAGAACCAAGTGCCGGAGACGCCGGAAGCACCTGCCGAGCATGCCGGAGCCACCTGCTCGACTCGCCAGAAACACCTGCCGGACACGCCAAAATCACCTGCCCGCTACACCAGCACCACTTCGGGGACAAGCCGGAATCACGTGAGGGGCATGCCGGCACAGCCTCTCAGACTGAACCTTGTGCCGGACACCTCAGAACCACCTGCCGGACAGACCAGAACCACCTGCCGGACACGTCGGAACCGCCGGCTCGACCCGCCGGAACGACCGCTGGACATGCAAAATCACCTGCCTGCTACGCCGGAAACACTTGGCGAACACTCCGGAATCACCTGCCGGGCATGCCGGAACCACCTCTCAGATATGCCAGAACCACGTGCCAATGACCCCGGAAGCACCTGCCGAGCACGCCGGAACCACCTGCTCGACTCGCCAGAACCACATGCCGGACACGCAGAAATCACCTGCCGGCTACGCCACAACCAGTTGGGGAACACTTCGGAATCACCTGCCGGGCTTGCTGGAACCACCTGCCGCTCATGCCAAAATCACCTGCCAACTACGCCAGTACCACTTGGCGGACACTGTGGAAACACCTGTCGAGCCGGCCGGAATCACATCTCAGACGTGCCAGAACCATGTGCATGAGATGCTGGAACCACACCCCGAACAGACGGAAAACCCCTGCCAGACCCGCCTGAACCACCTGCTGAGCACGCCGGAACCACCTGCTCGACTCACCGGTACCACCTCCCTGACACGCCAAAATCACCTGCTGGGTATGCCAGAGCCACTTGGCGGACACTCCGGAATCATCTGCCGGACATGCCGGAATCAGCTCTCAGACACACCAGAACCAAGTGCCGGAGACGCCTGAAGGACCTGCCGAGCATGCCGGAGCCACCTGCTCGACTCGCCAGAAACACCTGCCGGACACGCCAAAATCACCTGCCGGGTATGCCAGAACCACCTGGCGGACACTACGGAATCACCTGCCGCGCATGCCGGAACCACCTCTCAGACGTGCCGGAAGCACGTGCCAGACACGCCGGAAACACCTACCTGACAGACCGGAGCCACCTGCCAAGAACGCCGGAGCCACCTGTTCGACTCGCTTGAACCACCTGCCGGACAGGACAATATCAACTGCTGGCTATGCGAGAACCACCTGGGGGACAGTCCGGGATCACCTGCCAGCCATGGCGGAACCACCTCCCAGACCTACCAGAACCACCTGCCGGAGAAGCTGGAAACACGTCCTGGACAGACTGGAACCACGTGACGGCCATGCCTGAACCACCTGACGAGCACGGCGGAACCACCTGCCGGACACGCCAAAATCACCTGCGGGCTACGCCAGAACCACTTGGACGACTCTCCGAAATGACCTGCCGGGCATGTTGGAACCACCTCTCAGACGTGCCAGAAGCACGTGGCGGACAGTCCGGAATCACCTGTTGGGCATACGCAACCACCTCTGAGACGTACCAGAACCACGTGCCGTGCACGCCGGAACCACCTACCGGACAGACCGGAATCAACTCTTGGGCATGCCGGAACCACCAGTCAGATGTGCCAGAAACACGTGCCGGAGACGCCAGAAGCACCTGCCGAGCACGTCGCAACCACCTGCTCAACTCGCCTGAACCACCTGCCGGACACGCCAAAATCACCTGCCCGCTACACCAGCACCACTTGGGGACAAGCCGGAATCACGTGAGGGGCATGCCGGCACAGCCTCTCAGACTGAACCTCGTGCCGGACACCACAGAACCACCTGCCGGACAGACCGGAACCACCTGCCGGTCACGCCGGAACCACCGGCTCGACCCGCCGGAACGACCGCTGGACATGCAAAATCACCTGCCGGCTACGCCGGAAACAGTTGGCGAACACCTGGCGGACACTCCGAAATCACCTGTCGCGCATGCCGGAATCACCTCTCAGACATGCCGGAACCGCATGCCAATGACACCGGAAGCACCTGCCGAGCACGCCAGAACCACCAGCTCGACTCGCCAAAACCAACTGCTGGACACGCCAAAATCACCTGCCGGCTACGCCACAACCATTTGGTGAACACTTCGGAATCACCTGCCGGGCTGGCTGGAACCACCTGCCGGTCACGCCAACATCACCTGCCAGCTATGCCAGAACCACTTGGCGAACACCATGGAAACACCTGTCGGGCCGGCCGGAACCACCTCTCAGACGTGCCAGAACCATGTGCCTGAGATGCCGGAACCACACCCCGAACAGACGGAAACCACCTGCCAGACCCGCCTGAACCACCTGCCGAGCACGCCGGAACCACCTACTCGACTCGCCGGAACCACCTACCTGACACGCCAAAATCACCTGCCGGGTATGCCAGAGCCACTTGGTGGACACTCCGGAATCATCTGCCGGACATGCCAGAACCAGCTCTCAGACACACCAGAACCACGTGCCGGACACGCAGGAAGCACCTGCTGAGCATGCCTGAGCCACATGCTCGACTTGCAAGAAACACCTGCCAGACACGCCAAAATCACCTGCCGGGTACGCCAGAACCACGTGGCGGACACAAGTGAATAACCTGTCGGGCATGCCGGAGCCACCTCTCAGACGTGCCAGAACCTCGTGCCGGACACGCCAGAACCACCTGCCGGACAGACCGGAACCACCTGCCGGACACGCCGGAACCACCGGCTCGACTCGCCGGAACCACCGCCGGACATGCAAAATCACCTGCCGGCTACGCCAGAACCACTTGGTGAACACTCCGGAATCACCTGCCGGGCATGCCGGAACCACCTCTCAGACTTGCCAGAACCATGTTCCGGACACGCCGGTACCACCTGCCCAGCTCGCCGGAACCACCTGATCCACTCCCCAGAACCACCTGCTGGACACGCCAGAATCAGCTGCCGGCTAGGCAAGAGCCACTCGGCAGACACTCCGGAATCACATGTCAGGCATTCCGGAACCACCTCTCAGAGGTGCCAGAACCACATGCCTGACACTCCGTAATCACCTGCCGGGCGTGCCGGAACCATCTCTCAGACGTGCCACAACCACGTGCCGAAGAGACCAGAAGCACCTGCCGAGCTCGCCGGAACCACCTGCTGGACATGCCGGAACCACCTGCCTCACAGGCCAAAATCATATGCTGGCTACGCCAAAACCACTTGGTGGACACTCCACAATCACCTTGCGGGCATGCCAGAACCACGTCATGGACAGATGGCAAACACCAGCCGGACCTGCCGGAACCACCTGCCGAGCACGCCGGAACCACCCGCTCGACTCACCAGAGCAACCTGCTGGACACATCATAAACACCTGTGGGGTACGCCAGAACCACTTGGAGGACTCTCTGGGATCAGCTGCCGGGCATTCCGGAACCACCTCTCAGACGTGCCAGAACCATGTGCCGGACACGCCGCAACCACCTGCCGAGTATGCCGGAACCACCTGCTCCACTCCCCAGAACCACCTGCTGGACACGCCAAAATCACCTGCCGGCTACGCCAGAACCACTCGGCAGACACTCCAGAACCACCTCCAGGACAGACCGGAACCACCTGCCGGACACGCCGGGACCACCTGCTTGACTCGCCAGAACCACCTGCCGGAAACGCCAGAATCACCTGCCGGCTACGCCAGAACCACTTAGCGAACACTCCGGAATCACCTGCCGGGCATGCCGGAACCACCTCTCAGACTTGCCAGAACCATGTTCCGGACACGCCGGTACCACCAGCAGAGTATGACGGAACCAACTGATCCACTCCCCAGAACCACCGGCTGGACACGCCAGAATCCCCTGCCGGGCATGCCAGAACCGGCTCTCAGAGGTGCCAGAACCACATGCCGGTGACGCAGGAAGCACCTGCCGAGCACGTCGCAACCACCTGCTCAACTCGCCTGAACCACCTGCCGGACAAGCCAAAATCACCTGCCCGCTACACCAGCACCACTTCGGGGACAAGCCGGAATCACGTGAGGGGCATGCCGGCACAGCCTCTCAGACTGAACCTCGTGCCGGACACCACAGAACCACCTGCCGGACAGACCGGAACCACCTGCCGGACACGCCGGAACCACCGGCTCGACCCGCCGGAACGACCGCTGGACGTGCAAAATCACCTGCCGGCTACGCCGGAAACACTTGGCGAACACTCCGGAATCACCTGCCGGGCAGGCCGGAACCACCTCTCAGATATGCCAGAACCTCGTGCCAATGACCCCGGAAGCACCTGCCGAGCACGCCGGAACCACCTGCTCGACTCGCCAGAACCACCTGCCGGACACGCAAAAATCACCTTCCGGCTATGCCACAACCAGTTGGGGAACACTTCGGAATCACCTGCCGGGCTTGCTGGAACCACCTGCCGGTCATGCCAAAATCACCTGCCAACTACGCCAGTACCACTTGGCGGACACTGTGGAAACACCTGTCGGGCCGGCCGGAACCACATCTCAGACGCGCCAGAACCATGTGCATGAGATGCTGGAATCACACCCCGAACAGACGGAAAACACCTGCCAAACCCATCTGAACAACCTGCCCAGCGCGCCGGAGCCACCTGCTCGACTCGCCGGAAACACCTCCCTGACACGCCAAAATCACCTGCTGGGTATGCCAGAACCACTTGGCGGACACTCCGGAATCGTCTGCCGGACAGGCCGGAACAAGCTCTCAGACACACCAGAACCAAGTGCCGGAGACGCCGGAAGCACCTGCCGAGCATGCCAGAGCCACCTGCTCGACTCGCCAGAAACACCTGCCGGACACGCCAAAATCACCTGCCGGGTATGTCAGAACCACCTGGCGGACACTCGGAAATCACCTGTCGCACATGCCGGAACCACCTCTCAGACGTGCCGCAAGCACGTTCCGGACACGCCGGAATCACCTACCGGACAGACCGGAACCACCTGCCAAGAACGCCGGAGCCACCTGTTCGACTCGCTGGAACCACCTGACGGACAGGCCAATATCAACTGCTGGCTATGCCAGAACCACCTGGGGAAAGGTCCGGAATCACATGCCAGCCATCGCGGAACCACCTCTCAGACGTACCAGAACCACCTGCCGGAGAAGCTGGAAACACGTCCTGGACAGACTGGAAGCACGTGACGGCCATGCCTGAACCACCTGCCGAGCACGGCGGAACCACCTGCCGGACACGCCAAAATCACCTGCGGGCTACGCCAGAACCACTTGGACGACTCTCCGAAATGACCTGCCGGGCATGTTGGAACCACCTCTCAGACGTGCCAGAAGCACGTGGCGGACAGTCCGGAATCACCTGTTGGGCATACGCAACCACCTCTGAGACGTACCAGAACCACGTGCCGTGCACGCCGGAACCACCTACCGGACAGACCGGAATCAACTTTTGGGCATGCCGGAACCACCAGTCAGGTGTGCCAGAAACACGTGCCGGAGACGCCGGAAGCACCTGCCGAGCACGTCGCAACCACCTGCTCAACTCGCCTGAACCACCTGCCGGACACGCCAAAATCACCTGCCCGCTACACCAGCACCACTTCGGGGACAAGCCGGAATCACGTGAGGGGCATGCCGGCACAGCCTCTCAGACTGAACCTCGTGCCGGACACCACAGAACCACCTGCCGGACAGACCGGAACCACCTGCCGGACACGCCGGAACCACCGGCTCGACCCGCCGGAACGACCGCTGGACATGCAAAATCACCTGCCGGCTACGCCGGAAACACTTGGCGAACACTCTGGAATCACCTGCCGGGCATGCCGGAACCACCTCTCAGATATGCCAGAACCACGTGCCAATGACCCCGGAAGCTCCTGTAGAGCATACTGGAGCCACCTGCTCGACTCGCCAGAAACACCTGCCGGACACGCCAAAATCACCTGCCGGGTACGCCAGAACCACCTGGCGGACACTTCGAAATCACCTGTCGCGCATGCCGGAACCACCTCTCAGACGTGCCGGAAGCACGTGCCGGACACGCCGGAATCACCTACCGGACAGACTGGAACCACCTGCCGAGCACGCCGGAGCCACCTGTTCGACTCGCTGGAACCACCTGCCGGACAGGCCAATATCAACTGCTGGCTATGGACCTGGGGGACGGTCCGGAATCACCTGCCAGGTATGGCGGAACCACCTCTCAGACGTACCAGAACCTCCTGCCGGAGAAGCTGGAAACACGTCCTGGACAGTCTGGAACCACCTGCCGGCCAAGCCTGAACCACCTGCCAAGCACAACGGAACAACCTGCCAGACACGACAAAATCACCTGCGTGTTTTGCCAGAACCACTTGGAGGACTCTCTGGGATGACCTGCCGGGCATGCCGGAACCACCTCTCAGACGTGCCAGAACCATGTTGCGGACAGTCCGGAATCACCTGTTGGGCATGCGCAACCACCTCTGAGACGTACCAGAACCACATGCCGTGCAGGCTGGAACCACCTACCGGACAGACCGGAATCAGCTTTCGGGCATGCCGGAACCACCTGTCAGATGTGCCAGAAACACGTGCCGGAGACGCCGGAAGCACCTGCCAAGCACGTTGGAACCACCTGCTCAACTCGCCTGAACCACCTGCCGGACATGCCAAAATCACCTGCCGACTATGCCAGAACCACTTGGCGAACACTCCGGAATCACTTGCCGGGCATGCAGGAACCACCTCTCAGACATGCCAGAACCCCGTGCCAATGACCCCGGAAGCACCAGCCGAGCACGCCGGAACCACCTGCTCGACTCGCCAGAGCCACCTGCCGATCACGCAAAAATCACCTGCCGGCTACGCCACAACCAGTTGGTGAACACTTTGGAATCACCTGCCAGGCTTGCTGGAACCACCTGCCAGTCATGCCAAAATCACCTGCCAACTACGCCAGAACCGCTTGGCGGACACTGCGGAAACACCTGTCGGGCCGGCTGGAACCACATCTCAGACGTGCCAGAAACGTGTTCATGAGATGCTGGAACCACACCCCGAACAGACGGAAAACACCTGCCAGACCCGACTGAACAACCTACCGAGCACGCCGGAGCCACCTGCTCGACTCGCCGGAACCACCTACCTGACATGCCCAAATCACCAGCCGGGTATGCCAGAACCACTTGGCGGACACTCCGGAATCATCTGCCGGACATGCCCGAACCAGCTCTCAGACACACCAGAACCACGTGCCGGAGACGCCGGAAGCACCTGCCGAGCATGCCGGAGCCACCTGCTCGACTCGCCTGAAACACCTGCCGGACATGCCAAAATCACCTGCCAGGTACGCCAGAACCACCTGGCGGACACTCCGAAACCACCTGTCGCGCATGCCGGAACCACCTCTCAGACGTGCCGGAAGCAGGTGCCAGACACGCCGGAATCACCTACCGGACAGAGCGGAACCACCTGCCGAGCACGCTGGAGCCACCTGTTCGACTCGCTGGAACCACCTGCCGGACAGGCCAATATCAACTGCTGGCTATGCCAGAACCACCTGGGGGACGGTCCGGAATCACCTGCCAGCCATGGCGGAACCACCTCTCAGACGTACCAGAACCTCCTGCCGGAGAAGCTGGAAACACGTCCTGGACAGTCTGGAACCACCTGCCGTCCAAGCCTGAACCACCTGCCAAGCACAACGGAACAACCTGCCAGACACGCCAAAATCACCTGCGTGTTTTGCCAGAACCACTTGGAGGACTCTCTGGGATGACCTCCCGGGCATGACGGAACCACCTCTCAGACGTGCCAGAACCATGTGGCGGACAGTCCGGAATCACCTGTTGGGCATGCGCAACCACCTCTGAGACGTACCAGAACCACATGCCGTGCAGGCTGGAACCACCTACCGGACAGACCGGAATCAGCTTTCAGGCATGCCGGAACCACCTGTCAGCTGTGAGAGAAACACGTGCCGGAGACGCCGGAAGCACCTGCCAAGCACGTTGGAACCACCTGCTCAACTCGCCTGAACCACCTGCCGGACATGCCAAAATCACCTGCCGACTATGCCACAACCACTTGGCGAACACTCCGGAATCACTTGCCGGGCATGCAGGAACCACCTCTCAGACATGCCAGAACCCCGTGCCAATGACCCCGGAAGCACCAGCCGAGCACGCCGGAACCACCTGCTCGACTCGCCAGAGCCACCTGCCGATCACGCAAAAATCACCTGCCGGCTACGCCACAACCAGTTGGTGAACACTTTGGAATCACCTGCCAGGCTTGCTGGAACCACCTGCCAGTCATGCCAAAATCACCTGCCAACTACGCCAGAACCGCTTGGCGGACACTGCGGAAACACCTGTCGGGCCGGCTGGAACCACATCTCAGACGTGCCAGAAACATGTTCATGAGATGCTGGAACCACACCCCGAACAGACCGAAAACACCTGCCAGACCCGACTGAACAACCTGCCGAGCACGCCGGAGCCACCTGCTCGACTCACCGGAACCACCTACCTGACATGCCCAAATCACCAGCCGGGTATGCCAGAACCACTTGGCGGACACTCCGGAATCATCTGCCGGACATGCCGGAACAAGCTCTCAGACACACCAGAACCACGTGCCGGAGACGCCGGAAGCACCTGCCGAGCACGCCGGAACCACCTGCTCGACTCACCAGAGCCACCAGCCGGACACATCAGAAACACCTGCGGGGTACGCCAGAACCACTTGGAGGACTCTCCGTGATCACCTGAGAGGCATGCCGGAACCACCTCTCAGACGTGCCAGAACCATGAGCCGGACACGCCTCAACCACCTGCCGAGTATACCGGAACCACCTGATCCACTCCCCAGAACCACCTGCCGGACACGCCAAAATCAGCTGCCGGCTACGCCAGAAACACTTGGCGGACACTCCAGGATCACCTGCCGGGCATGCCAGCACAACCTCTCCAAAGTGCCAGAAGCACGTGCCGGACAGGCCGGAACCATCTCCCGGACAGACCGGAAACACAGGAAACACTCGCCAGAACCACCTGTTTGACTCACCGGTCCCACCTGCCGGACACGCCAAAATCACCTGCCCGCTACACCAGAACCGCTTGGTGGACAAGCCGGAATCACGTGAAGTGCATGCCGACACAACCTCTCAGACGTGCCAGAACCTCGTGCCGGACACCCCAGACCCACATGCTGGACAGACCGGAACCACCTGCCTGACACGCCGGAACCACCGGCTCGACTCGCCGGAACCATTGCCGGACATGCAAAATCACCTGCCGGCTACGGCAGAACCACTTGGCGAACACTCGGGAATCACCTGCCGGGCATGGCGGAACCACCTCTCAGACATGCCGGAACCGCATGCCAATGACACCGGAAGCACCTGCCGAGCACGCCAGAACCACCAGCTCGACTCGCCAAAACCAACTGCTGGACACGCCAAAATCACCTGCCGGCTACGCCACAACCATTTGGTGAACACTTCGGAATCACCTGCCGGGCTGGCTGGAACCACCTGCCGGTCACGCCAACATCACCTGCCAGCTATGCCAGAACCACTTGGCGAACACCATGGAAACACCTGTCGGGCCGGCCGGAACCACCTCTCAGACGTGCCAGAACCATGTGCCTGAGATGCCGGAACCACACCCCGAACAGACGGAAACCACCTGCCAGACCCGCCTGAACCACCTGCCGAGCACGCCGGAACCACCTACTCGACTCGCCGGAACCACCTACCTGACACGCCAAAATCACCTGCCGGGTATGCCAGAGCCACTTGGTGGACACTCCGGAATCATCTGCCGGACATGCCAGAACCAGCTCTCAGACACACCAGAACCACGTGCCGGACACGCAGGAAGCACCTGCTGAGCATGCCTGAGCCACATGCTCGACTTGCAAGAAACACCTGCCAGACACGCCAAAATCACCTGCCGGGTACGCCAGAACCACGTGGCGGACACAAGTGAATAACCTGTCGGGCATGCCGGAGCCACCTCTCAGACGTGCCAGAACCTCGTGCCGGACACGCCAGAACCACCTGCCGGACAGACCGGAACCACCTGCCGGACACGCCGGAACCACCGGCTCGACTCGCCGGAACCACCGCCGGACATGCAAAATCACCTGCCGGCTACGCCAGAACCACTTGGTGAACACTCCGGAATCACCTGCCGGGCATGCCGGAACCACCTCTCAGACTTGCCAGAACCATGTTCCGGACACGCCGGTACCACCTGCCCAGCTCGCCGGAACCACCTGATCCACTCCCCAGAACCACCTGCTGGACACGCCAGAATCAGCTGCCGGCTAGGCAAGAGCCACTCGGCAGACACTCCGGAATCACATGTCAGGCATTCCGGAACCACCTCTCAGAGGTGCCAGAACCACATGCCTGACACTCCGTAATCACCTGCCGGGCGTGCCGGAACCATCTCTCAGACGTGCCACAACCACGTGCCGAAGAGACCAGAAGCACCTGCCGAGCTCGCCGGAACCACCTGCTGGACATGCCGGAACCACCTGCCTCACAGGCCAAAATCATATGCTGGCTACGCCAAAACCACTTGGTGGACACTCCACAATCACCTTGCGGGCATGCCAGAACCACGTCATGGACAGATGGCAAACACCAGCCGGACCTGCCGGAACCACCTGCCGAGCACGCCGGAACCACCCGCTCGACTCACCAGAGCAACCTGCTGGACACATCATAAACACCTGTGGGGTACGCCAGAACCACTTGGAGGACTCTCTGGGATCAGCTGCCGGGCATTCCGGAACCACCTCTCAGACGTGCCAGAACCATGTGCCGGACACGCCGCAACCACCTGCCGAGTATGCCGGAACCACCTGCTCCACTCCCCAGGACCACCTGCTGGACACGCCAAAATCACCTGCCGGCTACGCCAGAACCACTCGGCAGACACTCCAGAACCACCTCCAGGACAGACCGGAACCACCTGCCGGACACGCCGGGACCACCTGCTTGACTCGCCAGAACCACCTGCCGGACACGCCAGAATCACCAGCCGGCTACGCCACAACCACTTGTCGGACACTCCGGAATCACCTGCCGGGCAGGCTGGAACCACCTCTCAGAGGTGCCACAGCCACATGCAGGAGACGGCGGTAGCACCTGCGGAGAATGCCGGAAGTTCCTGATCCACTCCCCAGAACCACCTGCCGGACACGCCGGGACCACCTGCTTGACTCTCCAGAACCACCTGCCGGACACGCCAGAATCACCCGCCGGCTACGCCAGAACCACTCGGCAGACACTCCGGAACCACCTGCCGGGCATGCCGGAACCACCTCTCAGAGGTGCCAGAACCACATGCCGGAGACTCAGGAATCACCTGCCGGGCATGCCGGAACCACCTCTCAGAGGTGCCAGAACCACATGCCTGACTCTCCGGAATCACCTCCCGGGCTTGCCGGAACCATCTCTCAGACGTGCCACAACCACGTGCCGAAGAGACCAGAAGCACCTGCTGAGCTCGCCGGAACCACCTGCTAGACATGCTGGAACCACCTGCCTCACAGGCCAAAATCATATGCCGGCTACGCCAAAACCACTTGGTGGACACTCCAGAATCAACTTGCGGGCATGCCGGAACCACGTCATGGACAGACGGCAAACACCTGCCGGACCTGCCGGAACCACCTGCCGAGCACGCCGGAACCACCTGCTCGACTCACCAGAGCCACCAGCCGGACACATAGAAACACCTGCGGGGTACGCCAGAACCACTTGGAGGACACTCCGTGATCACCTGTCGGGCATGCCAGAACCACATCTCAGACGTGCCAGAACCTCGTGCCGGACACGCCAGAACCACCTGCCGGACACGCCGGAACCACCGGCTCGACTCGCCGGAACCACCTCCGGACATGCAAAATCACCTGCCGGCTACGCCAGAACTAATTGGCGAACACTCCGGAATCACCTGCCGGGCATGCCGGAAACACCTCTCAGACTTGCCAGAACCATGTTCCGGATACGCCGGTACCACCTGCCAAGTATGCAGGAACCACCTGATCCACTCCCCAGAACCACCTGCTGGACACGCCAGAATCAGCTGCCGGCTAGGCAAGAGCCACTCGGCAGACAGTCCGGAATCACATGTCAGGCATTCCGAAACCACCTCTCAGAGCTGCCAGAACCACATGCCGGACACTCCGGAATCACCTGTCGGGCATGCCGGAACCACCTCTCAGACGTGCCAGAACCTCGTGCCGGACATGCCAGAACCACCTGCCGGACAGACCGGAACCATCTTCCAGACACGCCGGAACCACCGGCTCCACACGCCAGAACCACAGCCGGACATGAAAAATCACCTGCCGGCTACGCCAGAACCACTTGTCGAACACTCCGGAATCACCTGCCGGGCATGCCGGAACCACCTCTCAGAGGTGCCAGAACCACATGCCGGACACTCCGGAATCACCTGCCGGGCGTGCCGGAACCACCACTCAGAGGTGCCAGAACCACATGCCGGACACTCCGGAATCACCTCCCGGGCTTGCCGGAACCATCTCTCAGACTTGCCAGAACCATGTTCCGGACACGCCGGTACCACCTGCCGAGTATGCCGGAACCACCTGATCCACTGCCCAGAACCACCTGCTGGACACGCCAGAATCACCTGCCGGCTACGCCAGAACCACTCGGCAGACACTCCGGAACCACCTGCCGGGCACGCCGGAACCACCTCTCAGAGGTGCCAGAACCACATGCCGGACACTCCGGAATCACCTCCCGGGCTTGCCGGAACCATCTCTCAGACGTGGCACAACCACGTGCTGAAGAGACCAGAAGCACCTGCCGAGCACGCCGGAAACACCTGCTCAACTCACCAGAGCCACCAGCCGGACACATCAGAAACACCTGCGGGGTACGCCAGAACCACTTGGAGGACTCTCCGGGATCACCTGCCAGGCATGCCGGAACCACCTCTCAGACGTGCCAGAAGCATGTGCCGGACAGGCCGCAACCACCTGCCGAGTATACCGGAACCACCTGATCCACTCCCCAGAACCACCTGCTGGACACGCCAAAATCACCTGCCGGCTACGCCAGAACCACTTAGCGAACACTCCGGAATCACCTGCCGGGCATGCCGGAACCACCTCTCAGACTTGCCAGAACCATGTTCCGGACACGCCGGTACCACCTGCAGAGTATGACGGAACCACCTGATCCACTCCCCAGAACCACCTGCTGGACACGCCAGAATCCCCTGCCGGCTATGCCAGAACCACTCGGCAGACACTCCGGAACCACCTGCCGGGCATGCCAGAACCGGCTCTCAGAGGTGCCAGAACCACATGCCGGTGACGCAGGAAGCACCTGCCGAGCACGTCGCAACCACCTGCTCAACTCGCCTGAACCACCTGCCGGACAAGCCAAAATCACCTGCCCGCTACACCAGCACCACTTCGGGGACAAGCCGGAATCACGTGAGGGGCATGCCGGCACAGCCTCTCAGACTGAACCTCGTGCCGGACACCACAGAACCACCTGCCGGACAGACCGGAACCACCTGCCGGACACGCCGGAACCACCGGCTCGACCCGCCGGAACGACCGCTGGACGTGCAAAATCACCTGCCGGCTACGCCGGAAACACTTGGCGAACACTCCGGAATCACCTGCCGGGCAGGCCGGAACCACCTCTCAGATATGCCAGAACCTCGTGCCAATGACCCCGGAAGCACCGGCCGAGCACGCCGGAACCACCTGCTCGACTCGCCAGAACCACCTGCCGGAGACGCAAAAATCACCTGCCGGCTATGCCAGAACCACTTGGCGAACACTCCGGAATCACTTGCCGGGCATGCAGGAACCACCTCTCAGACATGCCAGAACCCCGTGCCAATGACCCCGGAAGCACCAGCCGAGCACGCCGGAACCACCTGCTCGACTCGCCAGAGCCACCTGCCGATCACGCAAAAATCACCTGCCGGCTACGCCACAACCAGTTGGTGAACACTTTGGAATCACCTGCCAGGCTTGCTGGAACCACCTGCCAGTCATGCCAAAATCACCTGCCAACTACGCCAGAACCGCTTGGCGGACACTGCGGAAACACCTGTCGGGCCGGCTGGAACCACATCTCAGACGTGCCAGAAACGTGTTCATGAGATGCTGGAACCACACCCCGAACAGACGGATACCACCTGCCAGAACCGCCTGAACCACCTGCTGAGCACGCCGGAACCACCTGCTCGACTCACCGGTACCACCTCCCTGACACGCCAAAATCACCTGCTGGGTATGCCAGAACCACTTGGCGGACACTCCGGAATCATCTGCCGGACATGCCGGAACCAGCTCTCAGACACACCAGAACCAAGTGCCGGAGACGCCGGAAGCACCTGCCGAGCATGCCGGAGCCACCTGCTCGACTCGCCAGAAACACCTGCCGGACACGCCAAAATCACCTGCCGGGTATGCCAGAACCACCTGGCGGACACTACGGAATCACCTGCCGCGCATGCCGGAACCACCTCTCAGACGTGCCGGAAGCACGTGCCAGACACGCCGGAAACACCTACCGGACAGACCGGAACCACCTGCCAAGAACGCCGGAGCCACCTGTTCGACTCGCTGGAACCACCTGCCGGACAGGCCAATATGAACTGCTGGCTATGCCAGAACCACCTGGGGGACAGTCCGGGATCACCTGCCAGCCATGGCGGAACCACCTCTCACACGTACCAGAACCACCTGCCGGAGAAGCTGGAAACACGTCCTGGACAGACTGGAACCACGTGACGGCCATGCCTGAACCACCGGCAGAGCACGGCGGAACCACCTGCCGGACACGCCAAAATCACCTGCGGGCTACGCCAGAACCACTTGGACGACTCTCCGAAATGACCTGCCGGGCATGTTGGAACCACCTCTCAGACGTGCCAGAAGCACGTGGCGGACAGTCCGGAATCACCTGTTGGGCATACGCAACCACCTCTGAGACGTACCAGAACCACGTGCCGTGCACGCCGGAACCACCTACCGGACAGACCGGAATCAACTTTTGGGCATGCCGGAACCACCAGTCAGATGTGCCAGAAACACGTGCCGGAGACGCCGGAAGCACCTGCCGAGCACGTCGCAACCACCTGCTCAACTCGCCTGAACCACCTGCCGGACACGCCAAAATCACCTGCCCGCTACACCAGCACCACTTCGGGGACAAGCCGGAATCACGTGAGGGGCATGCCGGCACAGCCTCTCAGACTGAACCTCGTGCCGGACACCACAGAACCACCTGCCGGACAGACCGGAACCACCTGCCGGACACGCCGGAGCCACCGGCTCGACCCGCCGGAACGACCGCTGGACATGCAAAATCACCTGCCGGCTATGCCGGAAACACTTGGCGAACACTCCGGAATCACCTGCCGGGCATGCCGGAACCACCTCTCAGATATGCCAGAACCACGTGCCAATGACCCCGGAAGCACCTGCCGAGCACGCCGGAACCACCTGCTCGACTCGCCAGAACCACCTGCCGGACAAGCAAAAATCACCTGCCGGCTATGCCACAACCAGTTGGGGAACACTTCGGAATCACCTGCCGGGCTTGCTGGAACCACCTGCCGGTCATGCCAAAATCACCTGCCAACTACGCCAGTACCACTTGGCGGACACTGTGGAAACACCTGTCGGGCCGGCCGGAACCACATCTCAGACGTGCCAGAACCATGTGCATGAGATGCTGGAATCACACCCCGAACAGACGGAAAACACCTGCCAGACCCATCTGAACAACCTGCCGAGCACGCCGGAGCCACCTGCTCGACTCACCGGAACCACCTCGCTGACACGCCAAAATCACCTGCTGGGTATGCCAGAACCACTTGGCGGACACTCCGGAATCGTCTGCCGGACAGGCCGGAGCAAGCTCTCAGACACACCAGAACCACGTGCCGGACACGCAGGAAGCACCTGCTGAGCATGCCTGAGCCACATGCTCGACTTGCAAGAAACACCTCCCAGACACGCCAAAATCACCTGCCGGGTACGCCAGAACCACGTGGCGGACACAAGTGAATAACCTGTCGGGCATGCCGGAGCCACCTCTCAGACGTGCCAGAACCTCGTGCCGGACACGCCAGAACCACCCGCTCGACTCACCAGAGCAACCTGCTGGACACATCATAAACACCTGTGGGGTACGCCAGAACCACTTGGAGGACTCTCTGGGATCAGCTGCCGGGCATTCCGGAACCACCTCTCAGACGTGCCAGAACCATGTGCCGGACACGCCGCAACCACCTGCCGAGTATGCCGGAACCACCTGCTCCACTCCCCAGGACCACCTGCTGGACACGCCAAAATCACCTGCCGGCTACGCCAGAACCACTCGGCAGACACTCCAGAACCACCTCCAGGACAGACCGGAACCACCTGCCGGACACGCCGGGACCACCTGCTTGACTCACCAGAACCACCTGCCGGACACGCCAGAATCACCAGCCGGCTACGCCACAACCACTTGTCGGACACTCCGGAATCACCTGCCGGGCAGGCTGGAACCACCTCTCAGAGGTGCCACAGCCACATGCAGGAGACGGCGGTAGCACCTGCGGAGAATGCCGGAAGTTCCTGATCCACTCCCCAGAACCACCTGCCGGACACGCCGGGACCACCTGCTTGACTCTCCAGAACCACCTGCCGGACACGCCAGAATCACCCGCCGGCTACGCCAGAACCACTCGGCAGACACTCCGGAACAACCTGCCGGGCATGCCGGAACCACCTCTCAGAGGTGCCAGAACCACATGCCGGAGACTCAGGAATCACCTGCCGGGCATGCCGGAACCACCTCTCAGAGGTGCCAGAACCACATGCCTGACACTCCGGAATCACCTCCCGGGCTTGCCGGAACCATCTCTCAGACGTGCCACAACCACGTGCCGAAGAGACCAGAAGCACCTGCCGAGCTCGCCGGAACCACCTGCTAGACATGCTGGAACCACCTGCCTCACAGGCCAAAATCATATGCCGGCTACGCCAAAACCACTTGGTGGACACTCCAGAATCAACTTGCGGGCATGCCGGAACCACGTCATGGACAGACGGCAAACACCTGCCGGACCTGCCGGAACCACCTGCCGAGCACGCCGGAACCACCTGCTCGACTCACCAGAGCCACCAGCCGGACACATCAGAAACACCTGCGGGGTACGCCAGAACCACTTGGAGGACTCTCCGTGATCACCTGAGAGGCATGCCGGAACCACCTCTCAGACGTGCCAGAACCATGAGCCGGACACGCCTCAACCACCTGCCGAGTATACCGGAACCACCTGATCCACTCCCCAGAACCACCTGCCGGACACGCCAAAATCAGCTGCCGGCTACGCCAGAAACACTTGGCGGACACTCCAGGATCACCTGCCGGGCATGCCAGCACAACCTCTCCAAAGTGCCAGAAGCACGTGCCGGACAGGCCGGAACCATCTCCCGGACAGACCGGAAACACAGGAAACACTCGCCAGAACCACCTGTTTGACTCACCGGTCCCACCTGCCGGACACGCCAAAATCACCTGCCCGCTACACCAGAACCGCTTGGTGGACAAGCCGGAATCACGTGAAGTGCATGCCGACACAACCTCTCAGACGTGCCAGAACCTCGTGCCGGACACCCCAGACCCACATGCTGGACAGACCGGAACCACCTGCCTGACACGCCGGAACCACCGGCTCGACTCGCCGGAACCATTGCCGGACATGCAAAATCACCTGCCGGCTACGGCAGAACCACTTGGCGAACACTCGGGAATCACCTGCCGGGCATGGCGGAACCACCTCTCAGACATGCCGGAACCGCATGCCAATGACACCGGAAGCACCTGCCGAGCACGCCAGAACCACCAGCTCGACTCGCCAAAACCAACTGCTGGACACGCCAAAATCACCTGCCGGCTACGCCACAACCATTTGGTGAACACTTCGGAATCACCTGTCGGGCATGCCGGAACCACCTCTCAGACGTGCCAGAACCTCGTGCCGGACATGCCAGAACCACCTGCCGGACAGACCGGAACCATCTTCCAGACACGCCGGAACCACCGGCTCCACACGCCAGAACCACAGCCGGACATGAAAAATCACCTGCCGGCTACGCCAGAACCACTTGTCGAACACTCCGGAATCACCTGCCGGGCATGCCGGAACCACCTCTCAGAGGTGCCAGAACCACATGCCGGACACTCCGGAATCACCTGCCGGGCGTGCCGGAACCACCACTCAGAGGTGCCAGAACCACATGCCGGACACTCCGGAATCACCTCCCGGGCTTGCCGGAACCATCTCTCAGACTTGCCAGAACCATGTTCCGGACACGCCGGTACCACCTGCCGAGTATGCCGGAACCACCTGATCCACTGCTCAGAACCACCTGCTGGACACGCCAGAATCACCTGCCGGCTACGCCAGAACCACTCGGCAGACACTCCGGAACCACCTGCCGGGCACGCCGGAACCACCTCTCAGAGGTGCCAGAACCACATGCCGGACACTCCGGAATCACCTCCCGGGCTTGCTGGAACCATCTCTCAGACGTGGCACAACCACGTGCCGAAGAGACCAGAAGCACCTGCCGAGCACGCCGGAAACACCTGCTCGACTCACCAGAGCCACCAGCCGGACACATCAGAAACACCTGCGGGGTACGCCAGAACCACTTGGAGGACTCTCCGGGATCACCTGCCAGGCATGCCGGAACCACCTCTCAGACGTGCCAGAAGCATGTGCCGGACAGGCCGCAACCACCTGCCGAGTATACCGGAACCACCTGATCCACTCCCCAGAAACACCTGCTGGACACGCCAAAATCACCTGCCGGCTACGCCAGAACCACTTAGCGAACACTCCGGAATCACCTGCCGGGCATGCCGGAACCACCTCTCAGACTTGCCAGAACCATGTTCCGGACACGCCGGTACCACCTGCAGAGTATGACGGAACCACCTGATCCACTCCCCAGAACCACCTGCTGGACACGCCAGAATCCCCTGCCGGCTATGCCAGAACCACTCGGCAGACACTCCGGAACCACCTGCCGGGCATGCCAGAACCGGCTCTCAGAGCTGCCAGAACCACATGCCGGTGACGCAGGAAGCACCTGCCGAGCACGTCGCAACCACCTGCTCAACTCGCCTGAACCACCTGCCGGACAAGCCAAAATCACCTGCCCGCTACACCAGCACCACTTCGGGTACAAGCCGGAATCACGTGAGGGGCATGCCGGCACAGCCTCTCAGACTGAACCTCGTGCCGGACACCACAGAACCACCTGCCGGACAGACCGGAACCACCTGCCGGACACGCCGGAACCACCGGCTCGACCCGCCGGAACGACCGCTGGACATGCAAAATCACCTGCCGGCTACGCCGGAAACACTTGGCGAACACTCCGGAATCACCTGCCGGGCATGCCGGAACCACCTCTCAGATATGCCAGAACCTCGTGCCAATGACCCCGGAAGCACCTGCCGAGCACGCCGGAACCACCTGCTCGACTCGCCAGAACCACCTGCCGGACACGCAAAAATCACCTGCCGGCTACGCCACAACCAGTTGGGGAACACTTCGGAATCACCTGCCGGGCTTGCTGGAACCACCTGCCGGTCATGCCAAAATCACCTGCCAACTACGCCAGTACCACTTGGCGGACACTGTGGAAACACCTGTCGGGCCAGCCGGAACCACATCTCAGACGTGCCAGAACCATGTGCATGAGATGCTGGAACCACACCCCGAACACACGGATAACACCTGCCAGACCCGTCTGAACAACCTGCCGAGCATGCCGGAGCCACCTGCTCGACTCGCCAGAAACACCTGCCGGACACGCCAAAATCACCTCCCGGGTACGCCAGAACCAATTGGCGGACACTCCGAAATCACCTGTCGCGCATGCCGGAACCACCTCTCAGACGTGCCGGAAGCACCTGCCGGACACGCCGGAATCACCTACCGGACAGACCGGAACCACCTGCCGAGCACGCCGGAGCCACCAGTTCGACTCGCTGGAACCACATGCCGGACAGGCCAATATCAACTGCTGGCTATGGACCTGGGGGACGGTCCGGAATCACCTGCCAGCCATGGCGGAACCACCTCTCAGACGTACCAGAACCTCCTGCCGGAGAAGCTGGAAACACGTCCTGGACAGTCTGGAACCACCTGCCGGCCAAGCCTGAACCACCTGCCAAGCACAACGGAACAACCTGCCAGACATGCCAAAATCACCTGCGTGTTTTGCCAGAACCACTTGGAGGACTCTCTGGGATGACCTGCCGGGCATGCCGGAACCACCTCTCAGACGTGCCAGAACCATGTGGCGGACAGTCCGGAATCACCTGTTGGGCATGCGCAACCACCTCTGACACGTACCAGAACCACATGCCGTGCAGGCTGGAACCACCTACCGGACAGACCGGAATCAGCTTTCGGGCATGCCGGAACCACCTGTCAGATGTGCCAGAAACACGTGCCGGAGACGCCGGAAGCACCTGCCAAGCACGTTGGAACCACCTGCTCAACTCGCCTGAACCACCTGCCGGACATGCCAAAATCACCTGCCGACTATGCCAGAACCACTTGGCGAACACTCCGGAATCACTTGCCGGGCATGCAGGAACCACCTCTCAGACATGCCAGAACCCCGTGCCAATGACCCCGGAAGCACCAGCCGAGCACGCCGGAACCACCTGCTCGACTCGCCAGAGCCACCTGCCGATCACGCAAAAATCACCTGCCGGCTACGCCACAACCAGTTGGTGAACACTTTGGAATCACCTGCCAGGCTTGCTGGAACCACCTGCCAGTCATGCCAAAATCACCTGCCAACTACGCCAGAACCGCTTGGCGGACACTGCGGAAACACCTGTCGGGCCGGCTGGAACCACATCTCAGACGTGCCAGAAACGTGTTCATGAGATGCTGGAACCACACCCCGAACAGACGGATACCACCTGCCAGAACCGCCTGAACCACCTGCTGAGCACGCGGGAACCACCTGCTCGACTCACCGGTACCACCTCGCTGACACGCCAAAATCACCTGCTGGGTATGCCAGAACCACTTGGCGGACACTCCGGAATCATCTGCCGGACATGCCGGAACCAGCTCTCAGACACACCAGAACCACGTGCCGGAGACGCCGGAAGCACCTGCCGAGCATGCCGGAGCCACCTGCTCGACTCGCCAGAAACACCTGCCGGACACGCCAAAATCACCTGCCGGGTACGAAAGAACCACCTGGCGGACACTCCGAAATCACCTGTCACGCATGCCGGAACCACCTCTCAGACATGCCGGAAGCATGTGCCGGACACGCCGGAATCACCTACCGGACAGACCGGAACCACCTGCCGAGCACGCCGGAGCCACCTGTTCGACTCGCTGGAACCACCTGCCAGACAGGCCAATATCAACTGATGGCTATGCCAGAACCACCTGGGGGACGGTCCGGAATCACCTGCCAGCCATGGCGGAACCACCTCTCATACGTACCAGAACCACCTGCCGGAGAAGCTGGAAACACGTCCTGGACAGACTGGAACCACCTGCCGGCCAAGCCTGAACCACCTGCCAAGCACAACGGAACAACCTGCCAGACACGCCAAAATCACCTGCGTGTTATGCCAGAACCACTTGGAGGACTCTCTGGGATGACCTGCCGGGCAGGCCGGAACCACCTCTCAGACGTGCCAGAACCATGTGGCGGACAGTCCGGAATCACCTGTTGGGCATGTGCAACCACCTCTGAGACGTACCAGAACCACATGCCGTGCAGGCTGGAACCACCTACCGGACAGACCGGAATCACCTTTCGGGCATGCCGGAACCACCTGTCAGATGTGCCAGAAACACGTGCCGGAGACGCCGGAAGCACCTGCCAAGCACGTTGGAACCACCTGCTCAACTCGCCTGAACCACCTGCCGGACATGCCAAAATCACCTGCCGACTATGCCAGAACCACTTGGCGAACACTCCGGAATCACTTGCCGGGCATGCAGGAACCACCTCTCAGACATGCCAGAACCCCGTGCCAATGACCCCGGAAGCACCAGCCGAGCACGCCGGAACCACCTGCTCGACTCGCCAGAACCACCTGCCGATCACGCAAAAATCACCCGCCGGCTACGCCACAACCAGTTGGTGAACACTTTGGAATCACCTGCCAGGCTTGCTGGAACCACCTGCCAGTCATGCCAAAATCACCTGCCAACTACGCCAGAACCGCTTGGCGGACACTGCGGAAACACCTGTCGGGCCGGCTGGAACCACATCTCAGACGTGCCAGAAACGTGTTCATGAGATGCTGGAACCACACCCCGAACAGACGGATACCACCTGCCAGAACCGCCTGAACCACCTGCCGAGCACGCCGGAGCCACCTACTCGACTCGCCGGAACCACCTACCTGACATGCCCAAATCACCAGCCGGGTATGCCAGAACCACTTGGCGGACACTCCGGAATCATCTGCCGGACATGCCGGAACCAGCTCTAAGACACACCAGAAACAAGTGCCGGAGACGCCGGAAGCACCTGCCGAGCATGCCGGAGCCACCTGCTCGACTCGCCAGAAACACCTGCCGGACACGCCAAAATCACCTGCCGGGTATGCCAGAACCACCTGGCGGACACTACGGAATCACCTGCCGCGCATGCCGGAACCACCTCTCAGACGTGCCGGAAGCACGTGCCAGACACGCCGGAACCACCTACCGGACAGACCGGAATCCACTTTTGGGCATGCTGGAACCACCAGTCAGATGTGCCAGAAACACGTGCCTCAGACGCCGGAAGCACCTGCCGAGCACGTCGCAACCACCTGCTCAACTCGCCTGAACCACCTGCCGGACACGCCAAAATCACCTGCCCGCTACACCAGCACCACTTCGGGGACAAGCCGGAATCACGTGAGGGGCATGCCGGCACAGCCTCTCAGACTGAACCTCGTGCCGGACACCACAGAACCACCTGCCGGACAGACCGGAACCACCTGCCGGACACGCCGGAACCACCGGCTCGACCCGCCGGAACGACCGCTGGACATGCAAAATCACCTGCCGGCTACGCCGGAAACACTTGGCGAACACTCCGGAATCACCTGCCGGGCATGCCGGAACCACCTCTCAGATATGCCAGAACCACGTGCCAATGACCCCGGAAGCACCTGCCGAGCACGCCGGAACCACCTGCTCGACTCGCCAGAACCACCTGCCGGACACGCAAAAATCACCTGCCGGCTACGCCACAACCAGGTGGGGAACACTTCGGAATCACCTGCCGGGCTTGCTGGAACCACCTGCCGGTCATGCCAAAATCACCTGCCAACTACGCCAGTACCACTTGGCGGACACTGTGGAAACACCTGTCGGGCCGGCCGGAACCACATCTCAGACGTGCCAGAACCATGTGCATGAGATGCTGGAACCACACCCCGAACAGACGGAAAACACCTGCCAGACCCGTCTGAACAACCTGCCGAGCACGCCGGAGCCACCTGCTCGACTCGCCGGAACCACCTACCTGACATGCCAAAATCACCAGCCGGGTATGCCAGAACCACTTGGCGGACACTCCGGAATCATCTGCCGGACATGCCGGAACCAGCTCTCAGACACACCAGAACCACGTGCCGGAGACGCCGGAAGCACCTGCCGAGCATGCCGGAGCCACCTGCTCGACTCGCCAGAAACACCTGCCGGACACGCCAAAATCACCTCCCGGGTACGCCAGAACCAATTGGCGGACACTCCGAAATCACCTGTCGCGCATGCCGGAACCACCTCTCAGACGTGCCGGAAGCACGTGCCGGACACGCCGGAATCACCTACCGGACAGACCGGAACCACCTGCCGAGCACGCCGGAGCCACCTGTTCGACTCGCTGGAACCACTTTCCGGACAGGCCAATATGAACTGCTGGCTATGCCAGAACCACCTGGGGGAAGGTCCGGAATCACATGCCAGCCATCGCGGAACCACCTCTCAGACGTACCAGAACCACCTGCCGGAGAAGCTGGAAACACGTCCTGGACAGACTGGAACCACGTGACGGCCATGTCTGAACCACCTGCCGAGCACGGCGGAACCACCTGCCGGACACGCCAAAATCACCTGCGGGCTACGCCAGAACCACTTGGACGACTCTCCGAAATGACCTGCCGGGCATGTTGGAACCACCTCTCAGACGTGCCAGAAGCACGTGGCGGACAGTCCGGAATCACCTGTTGGGCATACGCAACCACCTCTGACACGTACCAGAACCACGTGCCGTGCACGCCGGAACCACCTACCGGACAGACCGGAATCAACTTTTGGGCATGCCGGAACCACCAGTCAGGTGTGCCAGAAACACGTGCCGGAGACGCCGGAAGCACCTGCCGAGCACGTCGCAACCACCTGCTCAACTCGCCTGAACCACCTGCCGGACACGCCAAAATCACCTGCCCGCTACACCAGCACCACTTCGGGGACAAGCCGGAATCACGTGAGGGGCATGCCGGCACAGCCTCTCAGACTGAACCTCGTGCCGGACACCACAGAACCACCTGCCGGACAGACCGGAACCACCTGCCGGACACGCCGGAACCACCGGCTCGACCCGCCGGAACGACCGCTGGACATGCAAAATCACCTGCCGGCTACGCCGGAAACACTTGGCGAACACTCCGGAATCACCTGCCGGGCATGCCGGAACCACCTCTCAGATATGCCAGAACCACGTGCCAATGACCCCGGAAGCTCCTGCAGAGCATACTGGAGCCACCTGCTCGACTCGCCAGAAACACCTGCCGGACACGCCAAAATCACCTGCCGGGTACGCCAGAACCACCTGGCGGACACTTCGAAATCACCTGTCGCGCATGCCGGAACCACCTCTCAGACGTGCCGGAAGCACCTGCCGGACACGCCGGAATCACCTACCGGACAGACTGGAACCACCTGCCGAGCACGCCGGAGCCACCAGTTCGACTCGCTGGAACCACCTGCCGGACAGGCCAATATCAACTGCTGGCTATGGACCTGGGGGACGGTCCGGAATCACCTGCCAGCCATGGCGGAACCACCTCTCAGACGTACCAGAACCTCCTGCCGGAGAAGCTGGAAACACGTCCTGGACAGTCTGGAACCACCTGCCGGGCAAGCCTGAACCACCTGCCAAGCACAACGGAACAACCTGCCAGACACGCCAAAATCACCTGCGTGTTTTGCCAGAACCACTTGGAGGACTCTCTGGGATGACCTGCCGGGCATGCCGGAACCACCTCTCAGACGTGCCAGAACCATGTGGCGGACAGTCCGGAATCACCTGTTGGGCATGCGCAACCACCTCTGAGACGTACCAGAACCACATGCCGTGCAGGCTGGAACCACCTACCGGACAGACCGGAATCAGCTTTCGGGCATGCCGGAACCACCTGTCAGATGTGCCAGAAACACGTGCCGGAGACGCCGGAAGCACCTGCCAAGCACGTTGGAAAAACCTGCTCAACTCGCCTGAACCACCTGCCGGACATGCCAAAATCACCTGCCGACTATGCCAGAACCACTTGGCGAACACTCCGGAATCACTTGCCGGGCATGCAGGAACCACCTCTCAGACATGCCAGAACCCCGTGCCAATGACCCCGGAAGCACCAGCCGAGCACGCCGGAACCACCTGCTCGACTCGCCAGAGCCACCTGCCGATCACGCAAAAATCACCTGCCGGCTACGCCACAACCAGTTGGTGAACACTTTGGAATCACCTGCCAGGCTTGCTGGAACCACCTGCCAGTCATGCCAAAATCACCTGCCAACTACGCCAGAACCGCTTGGCGGACACTGCGGAAACACCTGTCGGGCCGGCTGGAACCACCTCTCAGACGTACCAGAACCACCTGCCGGAGAAGCTGGAAACACGTCCTGGACAGACTGGAACCACGTGACGGCCATGCCTGAACCACCTGCCGAGCACGGCGGAACCACCTGCCGGACACGCCAAATTCACCTGCGGGCTACGCCAGAACCACTTGGACGACTCTCCGAAATGACCTGCCGGGCATGTTGGAACCACCTCTCAGACGTGCCAGAAGAACATGGCGGACAGTCCGGAATCACCTGTTGGGCATAGGCAACCACCTCTGAGACGTACCAGAACCACGTGCCGTGCACGCCGGAACCACCTACCGGACAGACCGGAATCAACTTTTGGGCATGCCGGAACCACTAGTCAGATGTGCCAGAAACACGTGCCGGAGACGCCGGAAGCACCTGCCGAGCACGTCGCAACCACCTGCTCAACTCGCCTGAACCACCTGCCGGACACGCCAAAATCACCTGGCCGCTACACCAGCACCACTTCGGGGACAAGCCGGAATCACGTGAGGGGCATGCCGGCACAGCCTCTCAGACTGAACCTCGTGCCGGACACCACAGAACCACCTGCCGGACAGACCGGAACCACCTGCCGGACAGGCCGGAGCCACCTGCTCGACTCGCCAGAAACACCTGCCGGACATGCCAAAATCACCTGCCGGGTACGCCAGAACCACCTGGCGGACACTCCGAAACCACCTGTCGCGCATGCCGGAACCACCTCTCAGACGTGCCAGAAGCACGTGCCGGATACGCCGGAATCACCTACAGGACAGACCGGAACCACCTGCCGAGCACGCCGGAGCCACCTGTTCGACTCGCTGGAACCACCTGCCGGACAGGCCAATATCAACTGCTGGCTATGGACCTGGGGGACGGTCCGGAATCACCTGCCAGCCATGGCGGAACCACCTCTCAGACGTACCAGAACCTCCTGCCGGAGAAGCTGGAAACACGTCCTGGACAGTCTGGAACCACCTGCCGGCCAAGCCTGAACCACCTGCCAAGCACAACGGAACAACCTGCCAGACATGCCAAAATCACCTGCGTGTTTTGCCAGAACCACTTGGAGGACTCTCTGGGATGACCTCCCGGGCATGCCGGAACCACCTCTCAGACGTGCCAGAACCATGTGGCGGACAGTCCGGAATCACCTGTTGGGCATGCGCAACCACCTCTGACACGTACCAGAACCACATGCCGTGCAGGCTGGAACCACCTACCGGACAGACCGGAATCAGCTTTCGGGCATGCCGGAACCACCTGTCAGATGTGCCAGAAACACGTGCCGGAGACGCCGGAAGCACCTGCCAAGCACGTTGGAACCACCTGCTCAACTCGCCTGAACCACCTGCCGGACATGCCAAAATCACCTGCCGACTATGCCAGAACCACTTGGCGAACACTCCGGAATCACTTGCCGGGCATGCAGGAACCACCTCTCAGACATGCCAGAACCCCGTGCCAATGACCCCGGAAGCACCAGCCGAGCACGCCGGAACCACCTGCTCGACTCGCCAGAGCCACCTGCCGATCACGCAAAAATCACCTGCCGGCTACGCCACAACCAGTTGGTGAACACTTTGGAATCACCTGCCAGGCTTGCTGGAACCACCTGCCAGTCATGCCAAAATCACATGCCAACTACGCCAGAACTGCTTGGCGGACACTGCGGAAACACCTGTCGGGCCGGCTGGAACCACATCTCACACGTGCCAGAAACGTGTTCATGAGATGCTGGAACCACACCCCGAAAAGACCGAAAACACCTGCCAGACCCGACTGAACAACCTGCCGAGCACGCCGGAGCCAACTGCTCGACTCACCGGAACCACCTACCTGACATGCCCAAATCACCAGCCGGGTATGCCAGAACCACTTGGCGGACACTCCGGAATCATCTGCCGGACATGCCCGAACCAGCTCTCAGACACACCAGAACCACGTGCCGGAGACGCCGGAAGCACCTGCCGAGCATGCCGGAGCCACCTGCTCGACTCGCCAGAAACACCTGCCGGACATGCCAAAATCACCTGCCGGGTACGCCAGAACCACCTGGCGGACACTCCGAGACCACCTGTCGCGCATGCCGGAACCACCTCTCAGACGTGCCGGAAGCACGTGCCGGACACGCCGGAATCACCTACCGGAAAGAGCGGAACCACCTGCCGAGCATGCCGGAGCCACCTGTTCGACTTGCTGGAACCACCTGCCGGACAGGCCAATATCAACTGCTGGCTATGCCAGAACCACCTGGGGGACGGTCCGGAATCACCTGCCAGCCATGGCGGAACCACCTCTCAGACGTACCAGAACCACCTGCCGGAGAAGCTGGAAACACGTCCTGGACAGTCTGGAACCACCTGCCGGCCAAGCCTGAACCACCTGCCAAGCACAACGGAACAACCTGCCAGACACGCCAAAATCACCTGCGTGTTATGCCAGAACCACTTGGAGGACGCTCTGGGATGACCTGCCGGGCATGCCGGAACCACCTCTCAGACGTGCCAGAACCATGTGGCGGACAGTCCGGAATCACCTGTTGGGCATGCGCAACCACCTCTGAGACGTACCAGAACCACATGCCGTGCAGGCTGGAACCACCTACCGGACAGACCGGAATCAGCTTTCGGGCATGCCGGAACCACCTGTCAGATGTGCCAGAAACACGTGCCGGAGACGCCGGAAGCACCTGCCAAGCACGTTGGAACCACCTGCTCAACTCGCCTGAACCACCTGCCGGACATGCCAAAATCACCTGCCGACTATGCCAGAACCACTTGGCGAACACTCCGGAATCACTTGCCGGGCATGCAGGAACCACCTCTCAGACATGCCAGAACCCCGTGCCAATGACCCCGGAAGCACCAGCCGAGCACGCCGGAACCACCTGCTCGACTCGCCAGAGCCACCTGCCGATCACGCAAAAATCACCTGCCGGCTACGCCACAACCAGTTGGTGAACACTTTGGAATCACCTGCCAGGCTTGCTGGAACCACCTGCCAGTCATGCCAAAATCACCTGCCAACTACGCCAGAACCGCTTGGCGGACACTGCGGAAACACCTGTCGGGCCGGCTGGAACCACATCTCAGACGTGCCAGAAACGTGTTCATGAGATGCTGGAACCACACCCCGAAAAGACGGATACCACCTGCCAGAACCGCCTGAACCACCTGCTGAGCACGCCGGAACCACCTGCTCGACACACCGGTACCACCTCCCTGACACGCCAAAATCACCTGCTGGGTATGCCAGAACCACTTGGCGGACACTCCGGAATCATCTGCCGGACATGCCGGAACCAGCTCTCAGACACACCAGAACCAAGTGCCGGAGACGCCGGAAGCACCTGCCGAGCATGCCGGAGCCACCTGCTCGACTCGCCAGAAACACCTGCCGGACACGCCAAAATCACCTGCCGGGTATGCCAGAACCACCTGGCGGACACTACGGAATCACCTGCCGCGCATGCCGGAACCACCTCTCAGACGTGCCGGAAGCACGTGCCAGACACGCCGGAAACACCTACCGGACAGACCGGAACCACCTGCCAAGAACGCCGGAGCCACCTGTTCGACTCGCTGGAACCACCTGCCGGACAGGCCAATATGAACTGCTGGCTATGCCAGAACCACCTGGGGGACAGTCCGGGATCACCTGCCAGCCATGGCGGAACCACCTCTCACACGTACCAGAACCACCTGCCGGAGAAGCTGGAAACACGTCCTGGACAGACTGGAACCACGTGACGGCCATGCCTGAACCACCGGCAGAGCACGGCGGAACCACCTGCCGGACACGCCAAAATCACCTGCGGGCTACGCCAGAACCACTTGGACGACTCTCCGAAATGACCTGCCGGGCATGTTGGAACCACCTCTCAGACGTGCCAGAAGCACGTGGCGGACAGTCCGGAATCACCTGTTGGGCATACGCAACCACCTCTGAGACGTACCAGAACCACGTGCCGTGCACGCCGGAACCACCTACCGGACAGACCGGAATCAACTTTTGGGCATGCCGGAACCACCAGTCAGATGTGCCAGAAACACGTGCCGGAGACGCCGGAAGCACCTGCCGAGCACGTCGCAACCACCTGCTCAACTCGCCTGAACCACCTGCCGGACACGCCAAAATCACCTGCCCGCTACACCAGCACCACTTCGGGGACAAGCCGGAATCACGTGAGGGGCATGCCGGCACAGCCTCTCAGACTGAACCTCGTGCCGGACACCACAGAACCACCTGCCGGACAGACCGGAACCACCTGCCGGACACGCCGGAGCCACCGGCTCGACCCGCCGGAACGACCGCTGGACATGCAAAATCACCTGCCGGCTATGCCGGAAACACTTGGCGAACACTCCGGAATCACCTGCCGGGCATGCCGGAACCACCTCTCAGATATGCCAGAACCACGTGCCAATGACCCCGGAAGCACCTGCCGAGCACGCCGGAACCACCTGCTCGACTCGCCAGAACCACCTGCCGGACAAGCAAAAATCACCTGCCGGCTATGCCACAACCAGTTGGGGAACACTTCGGAATCACCTGCCGGGCTTGCTGGAACCACCTGCCGGTCATGCCAAAATCACCTGCCAACTACGCCAGTACCACTTGGCGGACACTGTGGAAACACCTGTCGGGCCGGCCGGAACCACATCTCAGACGTGCCAGAACCATGTGCATGAGATGCTGGAATCACACCCCGAACAGACGGAAAACACCTGCCAGACCCATCTGAACAACCTGCCGAGCACGCCGGAGCCACCTGCTCGACTCACCGGAACCACCTCGCTGACACGCCAAAATCACCTGCTGGGTATGCCAGAACCACTTGGCGGACACTCCGGAATCGTCTGCCGGACAGGCCGGAACAAGCTCTCAGACACACCAGAACCACGTGCCGGACACGCAGGAAGCACCTGCTGAGCATGCCTGAGCCACATGCTCGACTTGCAAGAAACACATGCCAGACACGCCAATATCACCTGCCGGGTACGCCAGAACCACGTGGCGGACACAAGTGTATAACCTGTCGGGCATGCCGGAGCCACCTCTCAGACGTGCCAGAACCTCGTGCCGGACACGCCAGAACCACCTGCCAGACAGACCGGAACCACCTGCCGGACACGCCGGAACCACCGGCTCGACTCGCCGGAACCACCGCCGGACATGCAAAATCACCTGCCGGCTACACCAGAACCACTTGGTGAACACTCCGGAATCACCTGCCGGGCATGCCGGAACCACCTCTCAGACTTGCCAGAACCATGTTCCGGACACGCCGGTACCACCTGCCCAGCTCGCCGGAACCACCTGATCCACTCCCCAGAACCACCTGCTGGACACGCCAGAATCAGCTGCCGGCTAGGCAAGAGCCACTCGGCAGACACTCCCGGAATCACATGTCAGGCATTCCGGAACCACCTCTCAGAGGTGCCAGAACCACATGCCTGACACTCCGTAATCACCTGCCGGGCGTGCCGGAACCATCTCTCAGACGTGCCACAACCACGTGCCGAAGAGACCAGAAGCACCTGCCGAGCTCGCCGGAACCACCTGCTGGACATGCCGGAACCACCTGCCTCACAGGCCAAAATCATATGCTGGCTACGCCAAAACCACTTGGTGGACACTCCACAATCACCTTGCGGGCATGCCAGAACCACGTCATGGACAGATGGCAAACACCAGCCGGACCTGCCGGAACCACCTGCCGAGCACGCCGGAACCACCCGCTCGACTCACCAGAGCAACCTGCTGGACACATCATAAACACCTGTGGGGTACGCCAGAACCACTTGGAGGACTCTCTGGGATCAGCTGCTGGGCATTCCGGAACCACCTCTCAGACGTGCCAGAACCATGTGCCGGACACGCCGCAACCACCTGCCGAGTATGCCGGAACCACCTGCTCCACTCCCCAGAACCACCTGCTGGACACGCCAAAATCACCTGCCGGCTACGCCAGAACCACTCGGCAGACACTCCAGAACCACCTCCAGGACAGACCGGAACCACCTGCCGGACACGCCGGGACCACCTGCTTGACTCACCAGAACCACCTGCCGGACACGCCAGAATCACCAGCCGGCTACGCCACAACCACTTGTCGGACACTCCGGAATCACCTGCCGGGCAGGCTGGAACCACCTCTCAGAGGTGCCACAGCCACATGCAGGAGACGGCGGTAGCACCTGCGGAGAATGCCGGAAGTTCCTGATCCACTCCCCAGAACCACCTGCCGGACACGCCGGGACCACCTGCTTGACTCTCCAGAACCACCTGCCGGACACGCCAGAATCACCCGCCGGCTACGCCAGAACCACTCGGCAGACACTCCGGAACCACCTGCCGGGCATGCCGGAACCACCTCTCAGAGGTGCCAGAACCACATGCCGGAGACTCAGGAATCACCTGCCGGGCATGCCGGAACCACCTCTCAGAGGTGCCAGAACCACATGCCTGACACTCCGGAATCACCTCCCGGGCTTGCCGGAACCATCTCTCAGACGTGCCACAACCACGTGCCGAAGAGACCAGAAGCACCTGCCGAGCTCGCCGGAACCACCTGCTAGACATGCTGGAACCACCTGCCTCACAGGCCAAAATCATATGCCGGCTACGCCAAAACCACTTGGTGGACACTCCAGAATCAACTTGCGGGCATGCCGGAACCACGTCATGGACAGACGGCAAACACCTGCCGGACCTGCCGGAACCACCTGCCGAGCACGCCGGAACCACCTGCTCGACTCACCAGAGCCACCAGCCGGACACATCAGAAACACCTGCGGGGTACGCCAGAACCACTTGGAGGACTCTCCGTGATCACCTGAGAGGCATGCCGGAACCACCTCTCAGACGTGCCAGAACCATGAGCCGGACACGCCTCAACCACCTGCCGAGTATACCGGAACCACCTGATCCACTCCCCAGAACCACCTGCCGGACACGCCAAAATCAGCTGCCGGCTACGCCAGAAACACTTGGCGGACACTCCAGGATCACCTGCCGGGCATGCCAGCACAACCTCTCCAAAGTGCCAGAAGCACGTGCCGGACAGGCCGGAACCATCTCCCGGACAGACCGGAAACACAGGAAACACTCGCCAGAACCACCTGTTTGACTCACCGGTCCCACCTGCCGGACACGCCAAAATCACCTGCCCGCTACACCAGAACCGCTTGGTGGACAAGCCGGAATCACGTGAAGTGCATGCCGACACAACCTCTCAGACGTGCCAGAACCTCGTGCCGGACACCCCAGACCCACATGCTGGACAGACCGGAACCACCTGCCTGACACGCCGGAACCACCGGCTCGACTCGCCGGAACCATTGCCGGACATGCAAAATCACCTGCCGGCTACGGCAGAACCACTTGGCGAACACTCGGGAATCACCTGCCGGGCATGGCGGAACCACCTCTCAGACATGCCGGAACCGCATGCCAATGACACCGGAAGCACCTGCCGAGCACGCCAGAACCACCAGCTCGACTCGCCAAAACCAACTGCTGGACACGCCAAAATCACCTGCCGGCTACGCCACAACCATTTGGTGAACACTTCGGAATCACCTGCCGGGCTGGCTGGAACCACCTGCCGGTCACGCCAACATCACCTGCCAGCTATGCCAGAACCACTTGGCGAACACCATGGAAACACCTGTCGGGCCGGCCGGAACCACCTCTCAGACGTGCCAGAACCATGTGCCTGAGATGCCGGAACCACACCCCGAACAGACGGAAAACACCTGCCAGACCCGCCTGAACCACCTGCCGAGCACGCCGGAACCACCTACTCGACTCGCCGGAACCACCTACCTGACACGCCAAAATCACCTGCCGGGTATGCCAGAGCCACTTGGTGGACACTCCGGAATCATCTGCCGGACATGCCAGAACCAGCTCTCAGACACACCAGAACCACGTGCCGGACACGCAGGAAGCACCTGCTGAGCATGCCTGAGCCACATGCTCGACTTGCAAGAAACACCTGCCAGACACGCCAAAATCACCTGCCGGGTACGCCAGAACCACGTGGCGGACACAAGTGAATAACCTGTCGGGCATGCCGGAGCCACCTCTCAGACGTGCCAGAACCTCGTGCCGGACACGCCAGAACCACCTGCCGGACAGACCGGAACCACCTGCCGGACACGCCGGAACGACCGGCTCGACTCGCCGGAACCACCGCCGGACATGCAAAATCACCTGCCGGCTACGCCAGAACCACTTGGTGAACACTCCGGAATCACCTGCCGGGCATGCCGGAACCACCTCTCAGACTTGCCAGAACCATGTTCCGGACACGCCGGTACCACCTGCCCAGCTCGCCGGAACCACCTGATCCACTCCCCAGAACCACCTGCTGGACACGCCAGAATCAGCTGCCGGCTAGGCAAGAGCCACTCGGCAGACACTCCCGGAATCACATGTCAGGCATTCCGGAACCACCTCTCAGAGGTGCCAGAACCACATGCCTGACACTCCGTAATCACCTGCCGGGCGTGCCGGAACCATCTCTCAGACGTGCCACAACCACGTGCCGAAGAGACCAGAAGCACCTGCCGAGCTCGCCGGAACCACCTGCTGGACATGCCGGAACCACCTGCCTCACAGGCCAAAATCATATGCTGGCTACGCCAAAACCACTTGGTGGACACTCCACAATCACCTTGCGGGCATGCCAGAACCACGTCATGGACAGATGGCAAACACCAGCCAGACCTGCCGGAACCACCTGCCGAGCACGCCGGAACCACCCGCTCGACTCACCAGAGCAACCTGCTGGACACATCATAAACACCTGTGGGGTACGCCAGAACCACTTGGAGGACTCTCTGGGATCAGCTGCCGGGCATTCCGGAACCACCTCTCAGACGTGCCAGAACCATGTGCCGGACACGCCGCAACCACCTGCCGAGTATGCCGGAACCACCTGCTCCACTCCCCAGGACCACCTGCTGGACACGCCAAAATCACCTGCCGGCTACGCCAGAACCACTCGGCAGACACTCCAGAACCACCTCCAGGACAGACCGGAACCACCTGCCGGACACGCCGGGACCACCTGCTTGACTCGCCAGAACCACCTGCCGGACACGCCAGAATCACCAGCCGGCTACGCCACAACCACTTGTCGGACACTCCGGAATCACCTGCCGGGCAGGCTGGAACCACCTCTCAGAGGTGCCACAGCCACATGCAGGAGACGGCGGTAGCACCTGCGGAGAATGCCGGAAGTTCCTGATCCACTCCCCAGAACCACCTGCCGGTCACGCCAGAATCACCCGCCGGCTACGCCAGAACCACTCGGCAGACACTCCGGAACCACCTGCCGGGCATGCCGGAACCACCTCTCAGAGGTGCCAGAACCACATGCCGGAGACTCAGGAATCACCTGCCGGGCATGCCGGAACCACCTCTCAGAGGTGCCAGAACCACATGCCTGACACTCCGGAATCACCTCCCGGGCTTGCCGGAACCATCTCTCAGACGTGCCACAACCACGTGCCGAAGAGACCAGAAGCACCTGCCGAGCTCGCCGGAACCACCTGCTAGACATGCTGGAACCACCTGCCTCACAGGCCAAAATCATATGCCGGCTACGCCAAAACCACTTGGTGGACACTCCAGAATCAACTTGCGGGCATGCCGGAACCACGTCATGGACAGACGGCAAAAACCTGCCGGACCTGCCGGAACCACCTGCCGAGCACGCCGGAACCACCTGCTCGACTCACCAGAGCCACCAGCCGGACACATCAGAAACACCTGCGGGGTACGCCAGAACCACTTGGAGGACTCTCCGTGATCACCTGAGAGGCATGCCGGAACCACCTCTCAGACGTGCCAGAACCATGAGCCGGACACGCCTCAACCACCTGCCGAGTATACCGGAACCACCTGATCCACTCCCCAGAACCACCTGCCGGACACGCCAAAATCAGCTGCCGGCTACGCCAGAAACACTTGGCGGACACTCCACGATCACCTGCCGGGCATGCCAGCACAACCTCTCCAAAGTGCCAGAAGCACGTGCCGGACAGGCCGGAACCATCTCCCGGACAGACCGGAAACACAGGAAACACTCGCCAGAACCACCTGTTTGACTCACCGGTCCCACCTGCCGGACACGCCAAAATCACCTGCCCGCTACACCAGAACCGCTTGGTGGACAAGCCGGAATCACGTGAAGTGCATGCCGACACAACCTCTCAGACGTGCCAGAACCTCGTGCCGGACACCCCAGACCCACATGCTGGACAGACCGGAACCACCTGCCTGACACGCCGGAACCACCGGCTCGACTCGCCGGAACCATTGCCGGACATGCAAAATCACCTGCCGGCTACGGCAGAACCACTTGGCGAACACTCGGGAATCACCTGCCGGGCATGGCGGAACCACCTCTCAGACATGCCGGAACCGCATGCCAATGACACCGGAAGCACCTGCCGAGCACGCCAGAACCACCAGCTCGACTCGCCAAAACCAACTGCTGGACACGCCAAAATCACCTGCCGGCTACGCCACAACCATTTGGTGAACACTTCGGAATCACCTGTCGGGCATGCTGGAACCACCTCTCAGACGTGCCAGAACCTCGTGCCGGACATGCCAGAACCACCTGCCGGACAGACCGGAACCATCTTCCAGACACGCCGGAACCACCGGCTCCACACGCCAGAACCACAGCCGGACATGAAAAATCACCTGCCGGCTACGCCAGAACCACTTGTCGAACACTCCGGAATCACCTGCCGGGCATGCCGGAACCACCTCTCAGAGGTGCCAGAACCACATGCCGGACACTCCGGAATCACCTGCCGGGCGTGCCGGAACCACCACTAAGAGGTGCCAGAACCACATGCCGGACACTCCGGAATCACCTCCCGGGCTTGCCGGAACCATCTCTCAGACTTGCCAGAACCATGTTCCGGACAAGCCGGTACCACCTGCCGAGTATGCCGGAACCACCTGATCCACTGCCTAGAACCACCTGCTGGACACGCCAGAATCACCTGCCGGCTACGCCAGAACCACTCGGCAGACACTCCGGAACCACCTGCCGGGCACGCCGGTACCACCTCTCAGAGGTGCCAGAACCACATGCCGGACACTCCGGAATCACCTCCCGGGCTTGCTGGAACCATCTCTCAGACGTGGCACAACCACGTGCCGAAGAGACCAGAAGCACCTGCCGAGCACGCCGGAAACACCTGCTCGACTCACCAGAGCCACCAGCCGGACACATCAGAAACAACTGCGGGGTACGCCAGAACCACTTGGAGGACTCTCCGGGATCACCTGCCAGGCATGCCGGAACCACCTCTCAGACGTGCCAGAAGCATGTGCCGGACAGGCCGCAACCACCTGCCGAGTATACCGGAACCACCTGATCCACTCCCCAGAACCACCTGCTGGACACGCCAAAATCACCTGCCGGCTACGCCAGAACCACTTAGCGAACACTCCGGAATCACCTGCCGGGCATGCCGGAACCACCTCTCAGACTTGCCAGAACCATGTTCCGGACACGCCGGTACCACCTGCAGAGTATGACGGAACCACCTGATCCACTCCCCAGAACCACCTGCTGGACACGCCAGAATCCCCTGCCGGCTATGCCAGAACCACTCGGCAGACACTCCGGAACCACCTGCCGGGCATGCCAGAACCGGCTCTCAGAGGTGCCAGAACCACATGCCGGTGACGCAGGAAGCACCTGCCGAGCACGCCGGAGACACCTGTTCGACTCGCTGGAACCACCTGCCGGACAGGCCAATATCAACTGCTGGCTATGGACCTGGGGGACGGTCCGGAATCGCCTGCCAGCCATGGCGGAACCACCTCTCAGACGTACCAGAACCTCCTGCCGGAGAAGCTGGAAACACGTCCTGGACAGTCTGGAACCACCTGCCGGCCAAGCCTGAACCACCTGCCAAGCACAACGGAACAACCTGCCAGACACGCCAAAATCACCTGCGTGTTTTGCCAGAACCACTTGGAGGACTCTCTGGGATGACCTGCCGGGCATGCCGGAACCACCAGTCAGATGTGCCAGAAACACGTGCCGGAGACGCCGTAAGCACCTGCCGAGCACGTCGCAACCACCTGCTCAACTCGCCTGAACCACCTGCCGGACACGCCAAAATCACCTGGCCGCTACACCAGCACCACTTCGGGGACAAGCCGGAATCACGTGAGGGGCATGCCGGCACAGCCTCTCAGACTGAACCTCGTGCCGGACACCACAGAACCACCTGCCGGACAGACCGGAACCACCTGCCGCACACGCCGGAACCACCGGCTCGACCCGCCAGAACGACCGCTGGACATGCAAAATCACCTGCCGGCTACGCCGGAAACACTTGGCGAACACTCCGGAATCACCTGCCGGGCATGCCGGAACCACCTCTCAGATATGCCAGAACCACGTGTCAATGACCCCGGAAGCACCTGCCGAGCACGCCGGAACAACCTGCTCGACTCGCCAGAACCACCTGCCGGACACGCAAAAATCACCTGCTGGCTACGCCACAACCAGTTGGGGAACACTTCGGAATCACCTGCCGGGCTTGCTGGAACCACCTGCCGGTCATGCCAAAATCACCTGCCAACTACGCCAGTACCACTTGGCGGACACTGTGGAAACACCTGTCGGGCCGGCCGGAACCACATCTCAGACGTGCCAGAACCATTTGCATGAGATGCTGGAACCACACCCCGAACAGACGGAAAACACCTGCCAGACCCGTCTGAACAACCTGCCGAGAATGCCGGAGCCACCTGCTCAACTCGCCGGAACCACCTACCTGACATGCCAAAATCACAAGCCGGGTATGCCAGAACCACTTGGCGGACACTCCGGAATCATCTGCCGGACATGCCGGAACCAGCTCTCAGACACACCAGAACCACGTGCCGGAGACGCCAGAAGCACCTGCCGAGCATGCCGGAGCCACCTGCTCGACTCGCCAGAAACACCTGCCGGACGCGCCAAAATCACCTGCCGGGTACGCCAGAACCACCTGGCGGACACTCCGAGATCACCTGTCGCGCATGCCGGAACCAGCTCTCAGACATGCCGGAAGCACGTGCCGGACACGCCGGAATCACCTACCGGACAGACCGGAACCACCTGCCGAGCACGCCGGAGCCACCTGTTCGACTCGCTGGAACCATCTGCCGGACAGGCCAATATCAACTGATGGCTATGCCAGAACCACCTGGGGGACGGTCCGGAATCACCTGCCAGCCATGGCGGAACCACCTCTCAGACGTACCAGAACCACCTGCCGGAGAAGCTGGAAACACGTCCTGGACAGACTGGAACCACCTGCCGGCCAAGCCTGAACCACCTGCCAAGCACAACGGAACAACCTGCCAGACACGCCAAAATCACCTGCGTGTTATGCCAGAACCACTTGGAGGACTCTCTGGGATGACCTGCCGGGCATGCCGGAACCACCTCTCAGACGTGCCAGAACCATGTGGCGGACAGTCCGGAATCACCTGTTGGGCATGCGCAACCACCTCTGAGACGTACCAGAACCACATGCCGTGCAGGCTGGAACCACCTACCGGACAGACCGGAATCACCTTTCGGGCATGCCGGAACCACCTGTCAGATGTGCCAGAAACACTTGCCGGAGACGCCGGAAGCACCTGCCAAGCACGTTGGAACCACCTGCTCAACTCGCCTGAACCACCTGCCGGACATGCCAAAATCACCTGCCGACTATGCCAGAACCACTTGGCGAACACTCCGGAATCACTTGCCGGGCATGCAGGAACCACCTCTCAGACATGCCAGAACCCCGTGCCAATGACCCCGGAAGCACCAGCCGAGCACGCCGGAACCACCTGCTCGACTCGCCAGAACCACCTGCCGATCACGCAAAAATCACCCGCCGGCTATGCCACAACCAGTTGGTGAACACTTTGGAATCACCTGCCAGGCTTGCTGGAACCACCTGCCAGTCATGCCAAAATCACCTGCCAACTACACCAGAACCGCTTGGCGGACACTGCGGAAACACCTGTCGGGCCGGCTGGAACCACATCTCAGACGTGCCAGAAACGTGTTCATGAGATGCTGGAACCACACCCCGAACAGACGGATACCACCTGCCAGAACCGCCTGAACCACCTGCCGAGCACGCCGGAGCCACCTACTCGACTCGCCGGAACCACCTACCTGACATGCCCAAATCACCAGCCGGGTATGCCAGAACCACTTGGCGGACACTCCGGAATCATCTGCCGTACATGCCGGAACCAGCTCTAAGACACACCAGAAACAAGTGCCGGAGACGCCGGAAGCACCTGCCGAGCATGCCGGAGCCACCTGCTCGACTCGCCAGAAACACCTGCCGGACACGCCAAAATCACCTGCCGGGTATGCCAGAACCACCTGGCGGACACTACGGAATCACCTGCCGCGCATGCCGGAACCACCTCTCAGACGTGCCGGAAGCACGTGCCAGACACGCCGGAAACACCTACCGGACAGACCGGAACCACCTGCCAAGAACGCCGGAGCCACCTGTTCGACTCGCTGGAACCACCTGCCGGACAGGCCAATATCGACTGCTGGCTATGCCAGAACCACCTGGGGGACAGTCCGGGATCACCTGCCAGCCATGGCGGAACCACCTCTCACACGTACCAGAACCACCTGCTGGAGAAGCTGGAAACACGTCCTGGACAGACTGGAACCACGTGACGGCCATGCCTCAACCACCTGCCGAGCACGGCGGAACCACCTGCCGGACACGCCAAAATCACCTGCGGGCTACGCCAGAACCACTTGGACGACTCTCCGAAATGACCTGCCGGGCATGTTGGAACCACCTCTCAGACGTGCCAGAAGCACGTGGCGGACAGTCCGGAATCACCTGTTGGGCATACGCAACCACCTCTGACACGTACCAGAACCACGTGCCGTGCACGCCGGAACCACGTACCGGACAGACCGGAATCAACTTTTGGGCATGCCGGAACCACCAGTCAGATGTGCCAGAAACACGTGCCGGAGACGCCGGAAGCACCTGCCGAGCACGTCGCAACCACCTGCTCAACTCGCCTGAACCACCTGCCGGACACGCCAAAATCACCTGGCCGCTACACCAGCACCACTTCGGGGACAAGCCGGAATCACGTGAGGGGCATGCCGGCACAGCCTCTCAGACTGAACCTCGTGCCGGACACCACAGAACCACCTGCCGGACAGACCGGAACCACCTGCCGGACACGCCGGAACCACCGGCTCGACCCGCCGCAATGACCGCTGGACATGCAAAATCACCTGCCGGCTACGCCGGAAACACTTGGCGAACACTCCGGAATCACCTGCCGGGCATGCCGGAACCACCTCTCAGATATGCCAGAACCACGTGCCAATGACCCCGGAAGCACCTGCCGAGCACGCCGGAACCACCTGCTCGACTCGCCAGAACCACCTGCCGGACACGCAAAAATCACCTGCCGGCTATGCCACAACCAGTTGGGGAACACTTCGGAATCACCTGCCGGGCTTGCTGGAACCACCTGCCGGTCATGCCAAAATCACCTGCCAACTACGCCAGTACCACTTGGCGGACACTGTGGAAACACCTGTCGGGCCAGCCGGAACCACATCTCAGACGTGCCAGAACCATGTGCATGAGATGCTGGAACCACACCCCGAACAGACGGAAAACACCTGTCAGACCCGTCTGAACAACCTGCCGAGCACGCAGGAGCCACCTGCTCGACTCGCCGGAACCACCTACCTGACATGCCAAAATCACCAGCCGGGTATGCCAGAACCACTTGGTGGACACTCCGGAATCATCTGCCGGACATGCCGGAACCAGCTCTCAGACACACCAGAACCACGTGCCGGAGACGCCGGAAGCACCTGCCGAGCATGCCGGAGCCACCTGCTCGACTTGCCAGAAACACCTGCCGGACACGCCAAAATCACCTGCCGGGTACGCCAGAACCACCTGGCGGAAACTCTGAAATCACCTGTCGCGCATGCCGGAACCACCTCTCAGACATGCCGGAAGCACGTGCCGGAAACGCCGGAATCACCTACCGGACAGACCGGAACCATCTGCCGAGCACGCCGGAGCCACCTGTTCGACTCGCTGGAACCACCTGCCGGACAGGCCAATATCAACTGATGGATATGCCAGAACCACCTGGGGGACGGTCCGGAATCACCTGCCAGCCATGGTGGAACCACCTCTCAGACGTACAAGAACCACCTGCCGGAGAAGCTGGAAACACGTCCTGGACCGTCTGGAACCACCTGCCGGCCAAGCCTGAACCACCTGCCAAGCACAACGGAACAACCTGCCAGACACGCCAAAATCACCTGCGTGTTATGCCAGAACCACTTGGAGGACTCTCTGGGATGACCTGCCGGGCATGCCGGAACCACCTCTCAGACGTGCCAGAACCATGTGGCGGACAGTTCGGAATCACCTGTGGGGCATGCGCAACCACCTCTGAGATGTACCAGAACCACATGCCGTGCAGGCTGGAACCACCTACCGGACAGACCGGAATCACCTTTCGGGCATGCCGGAACCACCTGTCAGATGTGCCAGAAACACGTGCCGGAGACGCCGGAAGCACCTGCCAAGCACGTTGGAACCACCCGCTCAACTCGCCTGAACCACCTGCCGGACATGCCAAAATCACCTGCCGACTATGCCAGAACCACTTGGCGAACACTCCGGAATCACTTGCCGGGCATGCAGGAACCACCTCTCAGACATGCCAGAACCCCGTGCCAATGACCCCGGAAGCACCAGCCGAGCACGCCGGAACCACCTGCTCGACTCGCCAGAACCACCTGCCGATCACGCAAAAATCACCCGCCGGCTACGCCACAACCAGTTGGTTAACACTTTGGAATCACCTGCCAGGCTTCCTGGAACCACCTGCCAGTCATGCCAAAATCACCTGCCAACTACGCCAGAACCGCTTGGCGGACACTGCGGAAACACCTGTCGGGCCGGCTGGAACCACATCTCAGACGTGCCAGAAACGTGTTCATGAGATGCTGGAACCACACCCCGAACAGACGGATACCACCTGCCAGAACCGCCTGAACCACCTGCCGAGCACGCCGGAGCCACCTACTCGACTCGCCGGAACCACCTACCTGACATGCCCAAATCACCAGCCGGGTATGCCAGAACCACTTGGCGGACACTCCGGAATCATCTGCCGGACATGCCGGAACCAGCTCTAAGACACACCAGAAACAAGTGCCGGAGACGCCGGAAGCACCTGCCGAGCATGCCGGAGCCACCTGCTCGACTCGCCAGAAACACCTGCCGGACACGCCAAAATCACCTGCCGCGTATGCCAGAACCACCTGGCGGACACTACGGAATCACCTGCCGCGCATGCCGGAACCACCTCTCAGACGTGCCGGAAGCACGTGCCAGACACGCCGGAAACACCTACCGGACAGACCGGAACCACCTGCCAAGAACGCCGGAGCCACCTGTTCGACTCGCTGGAACCACCTGCCGGACAGGCCAATATCGACTGCTGGCTATGCCAGAACCACCTGGGGGACAGTCCGGGATCACCTGCCAGCCATGGCGGAACCACCTCTCACACGTACCAGAACCACCTGCCGGAGAAGCTGGAAACACGTCCTGGACAGACTGGAACCACGTGACGGCCATGCCTGAACCACCTGCCGAGCACGGCGGAACCACCTGCCGGACACGCCAAAATCACCTGCGGGCTACGCCAGAACCACTTGGACGACTCTCCGAAATGACCTGCCGGGCATGTTGGAACCACCTCTCAGACGTGCCAGAAGCACGTGGCGGACAGTCCGGAATCACCTGTTGGGCATACGCAACCACCTCTGACACGTACCAGAACCACGTGCCGTGCACGCCGGAACCACCTACCGGACAGACCGGAATCAACTTTTGGGCATGCCGGAACCACCAGTCGGATGTGCCAGAAACACGTGCCGGAGACGCCGGAAGCACCTGCCGAGCACGTCGCAACCACCTGCTCAACTCGCCTGAACCACCTGCCGGACACGCCAAAATCACCTGGCCGCTACACCAGCACCACTTCGGGGACAAGCCGGAATCACGTGAGGGGCATGCCGGCACAGCCTCTCAGACTGAACCTCGTGCCGGACACCACAGAACCACCTGCCGGACAGACCGGAACCACCTGCCGGACACGCCGGAACCACCGGCTCGACCCGCCGTAACGACCGCTGGACATGCAAAATCACCTGCCGGCTACGCCGGAAACACTTGGCGAACACTCCGGAATCACCTGCCGGGCATGCCGGAACCACCTCTCAGATATGCCAGAACCACGTGCCAATGACCCCGGAAGCACCTGCCGAGCACGCCGGAACCACCTGCTCGACTCGCCAGAACCACCTGCCGGACACGCAAAAATCACCTGCCGGCTACGCCACAACCAGTTGGGGAACACTTCGGAATCACCTGCCGGGCTTGCTGGAACCACCTGCCGGTCATGCCAAAATCACCTGCCAACTACGCCAGTACCACTTGGCGGACACTGTGGAAACACCTGTCGGGCCGGCCGGAACCACATCTCAGACGTGCCAGAACCATGTGCATGAGATGCTGGAACCACACCCCGAACAGACGGAAAACACCTGCCAGACCCGTCTGAACAACCTGCCGAGCACACCGGAGCCACCTGCTCGACTCGCCGGAACCACCTACCTGACATGCCAAAATCACCAGCCGGGTATGCCAGAACCGCTTGGCGGACACTCCGGAATCATCTGCCGGACATGCCGGTACCAGCTCTCAGACACACCAGAACCAAGTGCCGGAGACGCCGGAAGCACCTGCCGAGAATGCCGGAGCCACCTGCTCGACTCGCCAGAAACACCTGCCGGACACGCCAAAATCACCTGTCGGGTATGCCAGAACCACCTGGCGGACACTACGGAATCACCTGCCGCGCATGCCGGAACCACCTCTCAGACGCGCCGGAAGCACGTGCAGGACACGCCGGAATCACCTACCGGACAGACCGGAACCACCTGCCGAGCACGCCGGAGCCACCTGTTCGACTCGCTGGAACCACCTGCCGGACAGGCCAATATCAACTGCTGGCTATGCCAGAACCACCTGGGGGACGGTCCGGAATCGCCTGGCAGCCATGGCGGAACCACCTCTCAGACGTACCAGAACCACCTGCCGGAGAAGCTGGAAACACGTCCTGGACAGTCTGGAACCACCTGCCGGCCAAGCCTGAACCACCTGCCGAGCACGGCGGAACCACCTGCCGGACAGGCCAAAATCACCTGCGGCCTACGCCAGAACCACTTGGACGACTCTCCGAAATGACCTGCCGGGCATGTTGGAACCACCTCTCAGACGTGCCAGAAGCACGTGGCGGACAGTCCGGAATCACCTGTTGGGCATACGCAACCACCTCTGACACGTACCAGAACCACGTGCCGTGCACGCCGGAACCACCGGCCGGACAGACCGGAATCAACTATTGGGCATGCCGGAACCACCAGTCAGATGTGCCAGAAACACGTGCCGGAGACGCCGGAAGCACCTGCCGAGCACGTCGCAACCACCTGCTCAACTCGCCTGAACCACCTGCCGGACACGCCAAAATCACCTGCCCGCTACACCAGCACCACTTCGGGGACAAGCCGGAATCACGTGAGGGGCATGCCGGCACAGCCTCTCAGACTGAACCTCGTGCCGGACACCACAGAACCACCTGCCGGACAGACCGGAACCACCTGCCGGACAAGTCGGAACCACCGGCTCGACCCGCCGGAACGACCGCTGGACATGCAAAATCACCTGCCGGCTACGCCGGAAACACTTGGCGAACACTCCGGAATCACCTGCCGGGCATGCCGGAAACACCTCTCAGATATGCCAGAACCACGTGACAATGACCCCGGAAGCACCTGCCAAGCATGCCGGAACCACCTGCTCGACTCGCCAGAACCACCTGCCGGACACGCGGAAATCACCTGCCGGCTACGCCACAACCAGTTGGGGAACACTTCGGAATCACCTGCCGGGCTTGCTGGAACCACCTGCCGGTCATGCCAAAATCACCAGCCAACTACGCCAGTACCACTTGGCGGACACTGTGGAAACACCTGTCGGGCCGGCCGGAACCACCTCTCAGACGTGCCGGAATCACGTGCCGGACACGCCGGAATCACCTACCTCACAGACCGGAACCACCTGCCGAGCACGCCGGAGCCACCTGTTCGACTCGCTGGAACCACCTGCCGGACAGGCCAATATTAACTTCTGGCTATGCCAGAACCACCTGGGGGACAGTCCGGGATCACCTGCCATCCATGGGGGAACCACCTCTCAGACGTACCAGAACCTCCTGCCGGAGAAGCTGGAAACACATCCTGGACAGTCTGGAACCACCTGCCGGCCAAGCCTGAACCACCTGCCAAGCACAACGGAACAACCTGCCAGACACGCCAAAATCACCTGCGTGTTATGCCAGAACCTCTTGGAGGACTCTCTGGGATGACCTGCCGGGCATGCCGGAACCACCTCTCAGACGTGCCAGAACCATGTGGCGGACAGTCCGGAATCACCAGTTGGGCATGCGCAACCACCTCTGAGACGTACCAGAACCACATGCCGTGCAGGCTGTAACCACCTACCGGACAGACCGGAATCACCTTTCGGGCATGCCGGAACCACCTGTCAGATGTGCCAGAAACACGTGCCGGAGACGCCGGAAGCACCTGCTCGAATCGACAGAACCACCTGCCGGACACGCAAAAATCACCTGCCGGCTACGCCACAACTAGTTGGGGAACACTTCGGAATCACCAGCCGGGCTTGCTGGAACCACCTGCCGGTCATGCCAAAATCACCTGCCAACTACGCCAGTACCACTTGGCAGACACTGTGGAAAGACCTGTCGGGCCGGCCGGAACCACATCTCACACGTGCCAGAACCATGTGCATGAGATGCTGGAACCACACACCGAACAGACGGAAAACACCTGCCAGACCCGTCTGAACAACCTGCCGAGCTCGCCGGAGCCACCTGCTTGACTCGCCGGAACCACCTACCTGACATGCCCAAATCACCAGCCGGGTATGCCAGAACCACTTGGCGGACACTCCGGAATCATCTGCCGGACATGCCGGAACCAGCTCTCAGACACACCAGAACCACGTGCCGGAGACGCCGGAAGCACCTGCCGAGCATGCCGGAGCCACCTGCTCGACTCGCCAGAAACACCTGCCGGACACGCCAAAATCACCTGCCGGGCACGCCAGAACCACCTGGCGGACACTCCGAAACCACCTGTCGCGCATGCCGGAACCACCTCTCAGACGTGCCGGAAGCATGTGCCAGACACGCCGGAAACACCTACCGGACAGAACGGAACCACCTGCCAAGAACGCCGGAGCCACCTGTTCGACTCGCTGGAACCACCTGCCGGACAGGCCAATATCAACTGCTGGCTATGCCAGAACCACCTGGGGGACAGTCCGGGATCACCTGCCATCCATGGCGGAACCACCTCTCAGACGTACCAGAACCACCTGCCGAAAAAGCTGGAAACTCGTCCTGGACAGACTGGAACCACGTGACGGCCATGCCTGAACCACCTGCCGAGCACGGCGGAACCACCTGCCGGACACGCCAAAATCACCTGCGGGCTACGCCAGAACCACTTGGACGACTCTCCGAAATGACCTGCCGGGCATGTTGGAACCACCTCTCAGACGTGCCAGAAGCACGTGGCGGACAGTCCGGAATCACCTGTTGGGCATACGCAACCACCTCTGACACGTACCAGAACCACGTGCCGTGCACGCCGGAACCACCTACCGGACAGACCGGAATCAAATTTTGGGCATGCCGGAACCACCAGTCAGATGTGCCAGAAACACGTGCCGGAGACGCCGGAAGCACCTGCTGAGCACGTCGCAACCACCTGCTCAACTCGCCTGAACCACCTGCCAGACACGCCAAAATCACCTGCCCGCTACACCAGCACCACTTCGGGGACAAGCCGGAATCACGTGAGGGGCATGCCGGCACAGCCTCTCAGACTGAACCTCGTGTCGGACACCACAGAACCACCAGCCGGACAGACCGGAACCACCTGCCGGACACGCCGGAACCACCGGCTCGACCCGCCGGAACGACCGCTGGACATGCAAATTCACCTGCCGGCTACGCCGGAAACACTTGGCGAACACTCCGTAATCACCTGCCGGGCATGCCGGAACCACCTCTCAGATATGCCAGAACCATGTGCCAATGACCCCCGAAGCACCTGCCGAGCACGCCGGAACCACCTGCTCGACTCGCCAGAACCACCTGCCGGACACGCAGAAATCACCTGCCGGCTACGCCACAACCTGTTGGGGAACACTTCGGAATCACCTGCCGGGCTTGCTGGAACCACCTGCCGGTGATGCCAAAATCACCTGCCAACTACGCCAGTACCACTTGGCGGACACTGTGGAAACACCTGTCGGGCCGGCCGGAACCACATCTCAGACGTGCCAGAACCATGTGCATGAGATGCTGGAACCACACCCCGAACAGACGGAAAACACCTGCCAGACCCGTCTGAACAACCTGCCGAGCACGCCGGAGCCACCTGCTCGACTCGCCGGAACCACCTACCTGACATGCCCAAATCACCAGCCGGATATACCAGAACCACTTGGCGGACACTCCGGAATCATCTGCCGGACATGCCGGAACCAGCTCTCAGACACACCAGAACCACGTGCCGGAGACGCCGGAAGCACCTGCCGAGCATGCCGGAGCCACCTGCTCGACTCGCCAGAAACACCTGCCGGACACGCAAAAATCACCTGCCGGCTACGCCACAACCGGTTGGTGAACACTTTGGAATCACCTGCCAGGCTTGCTGGAACCACCTGCCAGTCATGCCAAAATCACCTGCCAACTACGCCAGAACCGCTTGGCGGACACTGCGGAAACACCTGTCGGGCCGGCTGGAACCACATCTCAGACGTGCCAGAAACGTGTTCATGAGATGCTGGAACCACACCCCGAACAGACGGATACCACCTGCCAGAACCGCCTGAACCACCTGCTGAGCACGCCAGAACCACCTGCTCGACTCACCGGTACCACCTCCCTGACACGCCAAAATCACCTGCTGGGTATGCCAGAACCACTTGGCGGACACTCCGGAATCATCTGCCGGACATGCCGGAACCAGCTCTCAGACACACCAGAACCAAGTGCCGGAGACGCTGGAAGCACCTGACGAGCATGCCGGAGCCACCTGCTCGACCTGCCAGAAACACCTGCCGGACACGCCAAAATCACCTGCCGGGTACCCCAGAACCATCTGGCGGACACTCCGAATTCACCTGCCGCGCATGCCGGAACCACCTCTCAGACGCGCCGGAAGCACGTGCCAGACACGCCGGAAACACCTACCGGACAGACCGGAACCACCTGCCAAGAACGCCGGAGCCACCTGTTCGACTCGCTGGAACCACCTGCCGGACAGGCCAATATCAAATGCTGGCTATGCCAGAACCACCTGGGGGACAGTCCGGGATCACCTGCCAGCCATGGCGGAACCACCTCTCAGACGTACCAGAACCACCTGCCGGAGAAGCTGGAAACACGTCCTGGACAGACTGGAACCACGTGACGGCCATGCCTGAACCACCTGCCGAGCACGGCGGAGCCACCTGCCGGACACTCCAAAATCACCTGCGGGCTACGCCAGAACCACTTGGACGACTCTCCGAAATGACCTGCCGGGCATGTTCGAACCACCTCTCAGACGTGCCAGAAGCACGTGGCGGACAGTCCGGAATCACCTGTTGGGCATATGCAACCACCTCTGAGACGTACCAGAACCACGTGCCGTGCACGGCAGAACCACCTACCGGACAGACCGGAATCCGCTTTTGGGCATGCCGGAACCACCAGTCAGAAGTGCCAGAAACACGTGCCGGAGACGACGGAAGCACCTGCCGAGCACGTCGCAACCACCTGCTCAACTCGCCTGAACCACCTGCCGGACACGCCAAAATCACCTGCCCGCTACACCAGCACCACTTCGGGGACAAGCCGGAATCACGTGAGGGGCATGCCGGCACAGCCTCTCAGACTGAACCTCGTGCCGGACACCACAGAACCACCTGCCGGACAGACCGGAACCACCTGCCGGACACGCCGGAACCACCGGCTCGACCCGCCGGAACGACCGCTGGACATGCCAAAATCACCTGCCGGCTACGCCGGAAACACTTGGCGAACACTCCGGAATCACCTGCCGGGCATGCCGGAACCACCTCTCAGATATGCCAGAACCACGTGCCAATGACCCCGGAAGCACCTTCCGAGCACGCCGGAACCACCTGCTCGACTCGCCAGAACCACCTGCCGGACACGCAAGAATCACCTGCCGGCTACGCCACAACCAGTTGGGGAGGACTTCAGAATCACCTGCCGGGCTTGCTGGAACCACCTGCCGGTCATGCCAAAATCACCTGCCAACTACGCCAGTACCACGTGGCGGACACTGTGGAAACACCTGTCGGCCGGCCGGAACCACATCTCAGACGTGCCGGAAGCACGTGCCGGACATGCCGGAATCACCTGCCGGGTGTGCCAGAACCACATCTCAGACGTGCTGGAAGCACGTGCCAGACACGCCGGAAACACCTCCCGGACAGACCGGAACCACCTGCCAAGAACGCCGGAGCCACCTGTTCGACTCGCTGGAACCACCTGCCGGACAGGCCAATATCAACTGCTGGATATGCCAGAACCACCTGGGGGACAGTCCGGGATCACCTGCCCGCCATGGCGGAACCACCTCTCAGACGTACCAGAACCACCTGCCGGAGAAGCTGGAAACACGTCCTGGACAGACTGGAACCACGTGACGGCCATGCCTGAACCACCTGCCGAGCACGGCGGAACCACCTGCCGGACACGCCAAAATCACCTGCGGGCTACGCCAGAACCACTTGGACGACTCTCCGAAATGACCTGCCGGGCATGTTGGAACCACCTCTCAGACGTGCCAGAAGCACGTGGTGGACAGTCCGGAATCACCTGTTGGGTCTACGCAACCACCTCTGAGACGTACCAGAACCACGTGCCGTGCACGCCGGAACCACCTACCGGACAGACCGGAATCCACTTCTGGGCATGCCGGAACCACCTCTCAGATATGCCAGAACCACGTGCCAATGACCCCGGAAGCACCTGCCGAGCACGCCGGAACCACCTGCTCGACTCGCCAGAACCACCTGCCGGACACGCAGTAATCACCTGCCGGCTACGCCACAACCAGTTGGGGAACACTTCGGAATCACCTGCCGGGCTTGCTGGAACCACCTGCCGGTCATGCCAAAATCACCTGCCAACTACGCCAGTACCACTTGGCGGACACTGTGGAAACACCTGTCGGGCCGGCCGTGACCACATCTCAGACGTGCCAGAAACGTGTTCATGAGATGCTGGAACCACACCCCGAACAGACGGATACCACCTGCCAGAACCGCCTGAACCACCTGCTGAGCACGCCGGAACCACCTGCTCGACTCACCAGTAACACCTCCCTGACACGAAAAAATCACCTGCTGGGTATGCCAGAACGTCTTGGCGGACACTCCGGAATCATCTGCCGGACATGCCGGAACCAGCTCTCAGACACACCAGAACCACGTGCCGGAGACGCCGGAAGCACCTGCCGAGCATGCCGGAGCCACCTGCTCGACTCGCCAGAAACACGTGCCGGACACGCCAAAATCACCTGCCGGGTACGCCAGAACCACCTGGCGGACACTCCGAAATCACCTGTCGCGCATGCCGGAACCACCTCTCAGACGTGCCGGAAGCACGTGCCGGACACGCCGGAATCACCTACCGGACAGACCGGAACCACCTGCCGAGCACGCCGGAGCCACCTGTTCGACTCGCTGGAACCACCTGCCGGACAGGCCAATATCAACTGCTGGCTATGCCAGAACCACCTGGGGGACGGTCCGGAATCACCTGCCAGCCATGGCGGAACCACCTCTCAGACGTACCAGAACCACCTGCCGGAGAAGCTGGAAACACGTCCTGGACAGTCTGGAACCACCTGCCGGCCAAGCCTGAACCACCTGCCAAGCACAACGGAACAACCTGCCAGACACGCCGAAATCACCTGCGTGTTATGCCAGAACCACTTGGAGGACTCTCCGGGATGACCTGCCGGGCATGCCGGAACCACCTCTCAGACGTGCCAGAACCATGTGGCGGACAGTCCGGAATCACCTGTTGGGCATGCGCAACCACCTCTGAGACGTACCAGAACCACGTGCCGTGCAGGCTGGAACCACCTACCGGACAGACCGGAATCACCTTTCGGGCATGCCGGAACCACCTGTCAGATGTGCCAGAAACACGTGCCGGAGATGCCGGAAGCACCTGCCAAGCACGTTGGAACCACCTGCTCAACTCGCCTGAACCACCTGCCGGACATGCCAAAATCACCTGCCGACTATGCCAGAACCACTTGGCGAACACTCCGGAATCACTTGCCGGGCATGCAGGAACCACCTCTCAGACATGCCAGAACCCCGTGCCAATGACCCCGGAAGCACCAGCCGAGCACGCCGGAACCACCTGCTCGACTCGCCAGAACCACCTGCCGATCACGCAAAAATCACCTGCCGGCTACGCCACAAGCAGTTGGGGAACACTTTGGAATCACCTGCCAGGCTTGCTGGAACCACCTGCCAGTCATGCCAAAATCACCTGCCAACTACGCCAGAACCGCTTGGCGGACACTGCGGAAACACCTGTCGGGCCGGCTGGAACCACATCTCAGACGTGCCAGAAACGTGTTCATGAGATGCTGGAACCACACCCCGAACAGACGGATACCACCTGCCAGAACCGCCTGAACCACCTGCTGAGCACGCCGGAACCACCTGCTCGACTCGCCAGAACCACCTGCCGGACACGCAAAAATCACCTGCCGGCTACGCCACAACCAGTTGGGGAACACTTCGGAATCACCTGCCGGGCTTGCTGGAACCACCTGCCGGTCATGCCAAAATCACATGCCAACTACGCCAGTACCACTTGGCGGACACTGTGGAAACACCTGTCGGGCCGGCCGGAACCACATCTCAGACGTGCCAGAACCATGTGCATGAGATGCTGGAATCACACCCCGAACAGACGGAAAACACCTGCCAGACCCATCTGAACAACCTGCCCAGCACGCCGGAGCCACCTGCTCGACTCGCCGGAAACACCTCCCTGACACGCCAAAATCACCTGCTGGGTATGCCAGAACCACTTGGCGGACACTCCGGAATCGTCTGCCGGACATGCCGGAACAAGCTCTCAGACACACCAGAACCAAGTGCCGGAGACGCCGGAAGCACCTGCCGAGCATGCCGGAGCCACCTGCTCGACTCGCCAGAAACACCTGCCGGACACGCCAAAATCACCTGCCGGGTATGTCAGAACCACCTGGCGGACACTCGGAAATCACCTGTCGCACATGCCGGAACCACCTCTCAGACGTGCCACAAGCACGTTCCGGACACGCCGGAATCACCTACCGGACAGACCGGAACCACCTGCCAAGAACGCCGGAGCCACCTGTTCGACTCGCTGGAACCACCTGACGGACAGGCCAATATCAACTGCTGGCTATGCCAGAACCACCTGGGGGAAGGTCCGGAATCACATGCCAGCCATCGCGGAACCACCTCTCAGACGTACCAGAACCACCTGCCGGAGAAGCTGGAAACACGTCCTGGACAGACTGGAACCACGTGACGGCCATGCCTGAACCACCTGCCGAGCACGGCGGAACCACCTGCCGGACACGCCAAAATCACCTGCGGGCTACGCCAGAACCACTTGGACGACTCTCCGAAATGACCTGCCGGGCATGTTGGAACCACCTCTCAGACGTGCCAGAAGCACGTGGCGGACAGTCCGGAATCACCTGTTGGGCATACGCAACCACCTCTGAGACGTACCAGAACCACGTGCCGTGCACGCCGGAACCACCTACCGGACAGACCGGAATCAACTTTTGGGCATGCCGGAACTACCAGTCAGATGTGCCAGAAACACGTGCCGGAGACGCCGGAAGCACCTGCCGAGCACGTCGCAACCACCTGCTCAACTCGCCTGAACCACCTGCCGGACACGCCAAAATCACCTGCCCGCTACACCAGCACCACTTCGGGGACAAGCCGGAATCACGTGAGGGGCATGCCGGCACAGCCTCTCAGACTGAACCTCGTGCCGGACACCACAGAACCACCTGCCGGACAGACCGGAACCACCTGCCGGACACGCCGGAACCAGCGGCTCGACCCGCCGGAACGACCGCTGGACATGCAAAATCACCTGCCTGCTACGCCGGAAACACTTGGCGAACACTCCGGAATCACCTGCCGGGCATGCCGGAACCACCTCTCAGATATGCCAGAACCACGTGCCAATGACCCCGGAAGCACCTGCCGAGCACGCCGGAACCACCTGCTCGACTCGCCAGAACCACCTGCCGGACACGCAAAAATCACCTGCCGGCTACGCCACAACCAGTTGGGGAACACTTCGGAATCACCTGCCGGGCTTGCTGGAACCACCTGCCGGTCATGCCAAAATCACCTGCCAACTACGCCAGTACCACTTGGCGGACACTGTGGAAACACCTGTCGGGCCGGCCGGAACCACATCTCAGACGTGCCAGAACCATGTGCATGAGATGCTGGAACCACACCACGAACAGACAGAAAACACCTGCCAGACCCGTCTGAACAACCTGCCGAGCACGCCGGAGCCACCTGCTCGACTCGCCGGAAATACCTCCCTGACATGCCGAAATCACCAGCCGGGTATGCCAGAACCACTTGGCGGACACTCCGGAATCATCTGCCGGACATGCCGGAACCAGCTCTCAGACACACCAGAACCATGTGCCGGAGAGGCAGGAAGCACCTGCCGAGCATGCCGGAGCCAAGTGCTCGACTCGCCAGAAACACCTGCCGGACACGCCAAAATCACCTGCCGGGAACGCCAGAACCACCTGGCGGACACTCCGAAATCACCTGTCGCGCATGCCGGAACCACCTCTCAGACGTGCCGGAAGCACGTGCCGGACACGCCGGAATCACCTACCGGACAGACCGGAACCACCTGCCGAGCACGCCGGAGCCACCTGTTCGACTCGCTGGAACCACCTGCCGGACAGGCCAATATCAACTGCTGGCTATGCCAGAACCACCTGGGGGACGGTCCGGAATCACCTGCCAGCCATGGCGGAACCACCTCTCAGACGTACCAGAACCACCTGCCGGAGAAGCTGGAAACACGTCCTGGACAGTCTGGAACCACCTGCCGGCCAAGCCTGAACCACCTGCCAAGCACAACGGAACAACCTGCCAGACACGCCAAAATCACCTGCATGTTATGCCAGAACCACTTGGAGGACTCTCCGGGATGACCTGCCGGGCATGCCGGAACCACCTCTCAGACGTGCCAGAACCATGTGGCGGACAGGTCCGGAATCACCTGTTGGGCATGCGCAACCACCTCTGAGACGTACCAGAACCACGTGCCGTGCAGGCTGGAACCACCTACCGGACAGACCGGAATCACCTTTCGGGCATGCCGGAACCACCTGTCAGATGTGCCAGAAACACGTGCCGGAGACGCCGGAAGCACCTGCCAAGCACGTTGGAACCACCTGCTCAACTCGCCTGAACCACCTGCCGGACATGCCAAAATCACCTGCCGACTATGCCAGAACCACTTGGCGAACACTCCGGAATCACTTGCCGGGCATGCAGGAACCACCTCTCAGACATGCCAGAACCCCGTGCCAATGACCCCGGAAGCACCAGCCGAGCACGCCGGAACCACCTGCTCGACTCGCCAGAACCACCTGCCGATCACGCAAAAATCACCTGCCGGCTACGCCACAACCAGTTGGGGAACACTTTGGAATCACCTGCCAGGCTTGCTGGAACCACCTGCCAGTCATGCCAAAATCACCTGCCAACTACGCCAGAACCGCTTGGCGGACACTGCGGAAACACCTGTCGGGCCGGCTGGAACCACATCTCAGACGTGCCAGAAACGTGTTCATGAGATGCTGGAACCACACCCCGAACAGACGGATACCACCTGCCAGAACCGCCTGAACCACCTGCTGAGCACGCCGGAACCACCTGCTCGACTCGCCAGAACCACCTCCCTGACACGCCAAAATCACCTGCTGGGTATGCCAGAACCACTTGGCGGACACTCCGGAATCATCTGCCGGACATGCCGGAACCAGCTCTCAGACACACCAGAACCAAGTGCCGGAGACGCCGGAAGCACCTGCCGAGCATGCCGGAGCCACCTGCTCGACTCGCCAGAAACACCTGCCGGACACGCCAAAATCACCTGCCGGGTACGCCAGAACCACCTGGCGGACACTCGGAAATCACCTGTCGCACATGCCGGAACCACCTCTCAGACGTGCCGGAAGCACGTGCCGGACACGCCGGAATCACCTACCGGACAGACCGGAACCACCTGCCGAGCACGCCGGAGCCACCTGTTCGACTCGCTGGAACCACCTGCCGGACAGGCCAATATCAACTGCTGGCTATGCCAGAACCACCTGGGGGACGGTCCGGAATCACCTGCCAGCCATGGCGGAACCACCTCTCAGACGTACCAGAACCACCTGCCGGAGAAGCTGGAAACACGTCCTGGACAGTCTGGAACCACCTGACGGCCATGCCTGAACCACCTGCCGAGCACGACGGAACCACCTGCCAGACACGCCAAAATCACCTGCGGGCTACGCCAGAACCACTTGGACGACTCTCCGAAATGACCTGCCGGGCCTGTCGGAACCACCTCTCAGACGTGCCAGAAGCCACGTGGCGGACAGTCCGGAATCACCTGTTGGGCATGCGCAACCACCTCTGAGACGTACCAGAACCACGTGCCGTGCAGGCCGGAACCACCTACCGGACAGACCGGAATCACCTTTCGGGCATGCCGGAACCACCTGTCAGATGTGCCAGAAACACGTGCCGGAGACGCCGGAAGCACCTGCCAAGCACGTTGGAACCACCTGCTCAACTCGCCTGAACCACCTGCCGGACATGCCAAAATCACCTGCCGACTATGCCAGAACCACTTGGCGAACACTCCGGAATCACTTGCCGGGCATGCAGGAACCACCTCTCAGACATGCCAGAACCCCGTGCCAATGACCCCGGAAGCACCAGCCGAGCACGCCGGAACCACCTGCTCGACTCGCCAGAACCACCTGCCGATCACGCAAAAATCACCTGCCGGCTACGCCACAAGCAGTTGGTGAACACTTTGGAATCACCTGCCGGGCTTGCTGGAACCACCTGCCGGTCATGCCAAAATCACCTGCCAACTACGCCAGTACCACTTGGCGGACACTGTGGAAACACCTGTCGGGCCGGCCGGAACCACATCTCAGACGTGCCAGAACCATGTGCATGAGATGCTGGAACCACACCCCGAACAGACGGAAAACACCTGCCAGACCCGTCTGAACAACCTGCCGAGCACGCCGGAGCCACCTGCTCGACTCGCCGGAACCACCTACCTGACATGCCCAAATCACCAGCCGGGTATGCCAGAACCACTTGGCGGACACTCCGGAATCATCTGCCGGACATGCCGGAACCAGCTCTCAGACACACCAGAACCACGTGCCGGAGACGCCGGAAGCACCTGCCGAGCATGCCGGAGCCACCTGCTCGACTCGCCAGAAACACCTGCCGGACACGCCAAAATCACCTGCCGGGTACGCCAGAACCACCTGGCGGACACTCCGAAATCACCTGTCGCGCATGCCGGAACCACCTCTCAGACGTGCCGGAAGCACGTGCCGGACACGCCGGAATCACCTACCGGACAGACCGGAACCACCTGCCGAGCACGCCGGAGCCACCTGTTCGACTCGCTGGAACCACCTGCCGGACAGGCCAATATCAACTGCTGGCTATGCCAGAACCACCTGGGGGACGGTCCGGAATCACCTGCCAGCCATGGCGGAACCACCTCTCAGACGTACCAGAACCACCTGCCGGAGAAGCTGGAAACACGTCCTGGACAGTCTGGAACCACCTGCCGGCCAAGCCTGAACCACCTGCCAAGCACAACGGAACAACCTGCCAGACACGCCAAAATCACCTGCGTGTTATGCCAGAACCACTTGGAGGACTCTCTGGGATGACCTGCCGGGCCTGCCGGAACCACCTCTCAGACGTGCCAGAGCCATGTGGCGGACAGTCCGGAATCACCTGTTGGGCATGCGCAACCACCTCTGAGACGTACCAGAACCACATGCCGTGCAGGCTGGAACCACCTACCGGACAGACCGGAATCACCTTTCGGGCATGCCGGAACCACCTGTCAGATGTGCCAGAAACACGTGCCGGAGACGCCGGAAGCACCTGCCAAGCACGTTGGAACCACCTGCTCAACTCGCCTGAACCACCTGCCGGACATGCCAAAATCACCTGCCGACTATGCCAGAACCACTTGGCGAACACTCCGGAATCACTTGCCGGGCATGCAGGAACCACCTCTCAGACATGCCAGAACCCCGTGCCAATGACCCCGGAAGCACCAGCCGAGCACGCCGGAACCACCTGCTCGACTCGCCAGAACCACTTGCCGATCACGCAAAAATCACCTGCCGGCTATGCCACAAGCAGTTGGTGAACACTTTGGAATCACCTGCCAGGCTTGCTGGAACCACCTGCCAGTCATGCCAAAATCACCTGCCAACTACGCCAGAACCGCTTGGCGGACACTGCAGAAACACCTGTCGGGCCGGCTGGAACCACATCTCAGACGTGCCAGAAACGTGTTCATGAGATCCTGGAACCACACCCCGAACAGACGGATACCACCTGCCAGAACCGCCTGAACCACCTGCTGAGCACGCCGGAACCACCTGCTCGACTCACCGGTACCACCTCCCTGACACGCCAAAATCACCTGCTGGGTATGCCAGAACCACTTGGCGGACACTCCGGAATCATCTGCCGGACATGCCGGAACCAGCTCTCAGACACACCAGAACCAAGTGATGGAGACGCCGGAAGCACCTGCCGAGCATGCCGGAGCCCCCTGCTCGACTCGCCAGAAACACCTGCCGGACACGCCAAAATCACCTGCTGGGTATGCCAGAACCACCTGGCGGACACTACGGAATCACCTGCCGCGCATGCCGGAACCACCTCTCAGACGTTCCAGAAGCACGTGCCGGACATGCCGCAAACCCCTGCCGGACACACCGGAACCACCTGCCAAGAAGGCCGGAGCCAACTGTTCGACTCGCTGGAACCACCTGCCGGACAGGCCAATATCAACTGCTGGCTATGCCAGAACCACCTGGGGGACGGTCCGGGATCACCTGCCAGCCATGGCGGAACCACCTCTCAGACGTACCAGAACCACCTGCCGGAGAAGCTGGAAACACGTCCTGGACAGACTGGAACCACGTGACGGTCATGCCTGAACCACCTGCCGAGCACGGCGGAACCACCTGCCGGACACGCCAAAATCACCTGCGGGCTATGCCAGAACCACTTGGACGACTCTCCGAAATGACCTGCCGGGCATGTTGGGACCACCTCTCAGACGTGCCAGAAGCACGTGGCGGACAGTCCGGAATCACCTGTTGGGCATACGCAACCACCTCTGACACGTACCAGAACCACGTGCCGTGCACGCCAGAACCACCTACCGGACAGACCGGAATCAACTTTTGGGCATGCCGGAACCACCAGTCAGATGTGCCAGAAACACGTGCCGGAGACGCCGGAAGCGCCTGCCGAGCACGTCGCAACCACCTGCTCAACTCGCCTGAACCACCTGCCGGACACGCCAAAATCACCTGCCCGCTACACCAGCACCACTTCGGGGACAAGCCGGAATCACGTGAGGGGCATGCCGGCACAGCCTCTCAGACTGAACCTCGTGCCGGACACCACAGAACCACCTGCCGGACAGACCGGAACCACCTGCCGGACACGCCGGAACCAGCGGCTCGACCCGCCGGAACGACCGCTGGACATGCAAACTCACCTGCCGGCTACGCCGGAAACACTTGGCGAACACTCCGGAATCACCTGCTGGGCATGCCGGAACCACCTCTCAGATATGCCAGAACCACGTGCCAATGACCCCGGAAGCACCTGCCGAGCACGCCGGAACCACCTGCTCGACTCGCCAGAACCACCTTCCGGACACGCAGAAATCACCTGCCGGCTACGCCACAACCAGTTGGGGAACACTTCGGAATCACCTGCCGGGCTTGCTGGAACCACCTGCCGGTCATGCCAAAATCACCTGCCAACTACGCCAGTACCACTTGGCGGACACTGTGGAAACACCTGTCGGGCCGGCCGGAACCACATCTCAGACGTGCCAGAACCATGTGCATGAGATGCTGGAACCACACCCCGAACAGACGGAAAACACCTGCCAGACGCGTCTGAACAACCTGCCGAGCACGCCGGAGCCACCTGCTCGACTCGCCGGAACCACCTACCTGACATGCCCAAATCACCAGCCGGGTATGCCAGAACCACTTGGCGGACACTCCGGAATCATCTGCCGGACATGCCGGAACCAGCTCTCAGACACACCAGAACCACGTGCCGGAGACGCCGGAAGCACCTGCCGAGCATGCCGGAGCCACCTGCTCGACTCGCCAGAAACACCTGCCGGACACGCCAAAATCACCTGCCGGGTACGCCAGAACCACCTGGCGGACACTCCGAAATCACCTGTCGCGCATGCCGGAACCACCTCTCAGACGTGCCGGAAGCACGTGCCGGACACGCCGGAATCACCTACCGGACAGACCGGAACCACCTGCCGAGCACGCCGCAGCCACCTGTTCGACTCGCTGGAACCACCTGCCGGACAGGCCAATATCAACTGCTGGCTATGCCAGAACCACCTGGGGGACGGTCCGGAATCACCTGCCAGCCATGGCGGAACCACCTCTCAGACGTACCAGAACCACCTGCCGGAGAAGCTGGAAACACGTCCTGGACAGTCTGGAACCACCTGCCGGCCAAGCCTGAAGCACCTGCCAAGCACAACGGAACAACCTGCCAGACACGCCAAAATCACCTGCGTGTTATGCCAGAACCACTTGGAGGACTCTCCGGGATGACCTGCCGGGCATGCCGGAACCACCTCTCAGACGTGCCAGAACCATGTGGCGGACAGTCCGGAATCACCTGTTGGGCATGCGCAACCACCTCTGAGACGTACCAGAACCACATGCCGTGCAGGCTGGAACCACCTACCGGACAGACCGGAATCACCTTTCGGGCATGCCGGAACCACCTGTCAGATGTGCCAGAAACACGTGCCGGAGACGCCGGAAGCACCTGCCAAGCACGTTGGAACCACCTGCTCAACTCGCCTGAACCACCTGCCGGACATGCCAAAATCACCTGCCGACTATGCCAGAACCACTTGGCGAACACTCCGGAATCACTTGCCGGGCATGCAGGAACCACCTCTCAGACATGCCAGAACCCCGTGCCAATGACCCCGGAAGCACCAGCCGAGCACGCCGGAACCACCTGCTCGACTCGCCAGAACCACTTGCCGATCACGCAAAAATCACCTGCCGGCTATGCCACAAGCAGTTGGTGAACACTTTGGAATCACCTGCCAGGCTTGCTGGAACCACCTGCCAGTCATGCCAAAATCACCTGCCAACTACGCCAGAACCGCTTGGCGGACACTGCGGAAACACCTGTCGGGCCGGCTGGAACCACATCTCAGACGTGCCAGAAACGTGTTCATGAGATGCTGGAACCACACCCCGAACAGACGGATACCACCTGCCAGAACCGCCTGAACCACCTGCTGAGCATGCCGGAACCACCTGCTCGACTCACCGGTACCACCTCCCTGACACGCCAAAATCACCTGCTGGGTATGCCAGAACCACTTGGCGGACACTCCGGAATCATCTGCCGGACATGCCGGAACCAGCTCTCAGACACACCAGAACCAAGTGATGAAGACGCCGGAAGCACCTGCCGAGCATGCCGGAGCCCCCTGCTCGACTCGCCAGAAACACCTGCCGGACACGCCAAAATCACCTGCTGGGTATGCCAGAACCACCTGGCGGACACTACGGAATCACCTGCCGCGCATGCCGGAACCACCTCTCAGACGTTCCAGAAGCACGTGCCGGACATGCCGCAAACCCCTGCCGGACAGACCGGAACCACCTGCCAAGAAGGCCGGAGCCACCTGTTCGACTCGCTGGAACCACCTGCCGGACAGGCCAATATCAACTGCTGGCTATGCCAGAACCACCTGGGGGACGGTCCGGGATCACCTGCCAGCCATGGCGGAACCACCTCTCAGACGTACCAGAACCACCTGCCGGAGAAGCTGGAAACACGTCCTGGACAGACTGGAACCACGTGACGGTCATGCCTGAACCACCTGCCGAGCACGGCGGAGCCACCTGCCGGACACGCCAAAATCAACTGCGGGCTACGCCAGAACCACTTGGACGACTCTCCGAAATGACCTGCCGGGCATGTTGGGACCACCTCTCAGACGTGCCAGAAGCACGTGGCGGACAGTCCGGAATCACCTGTTGGGCATACGCAACCACCTATGACACGTACCAGAACCACGTGCCGTGCACGCCAGAACCACCTACCGGACAGACCGGAATCAACTTTTGGGCATGCCGGAACCACCAGTCAGATGTGCCAGAAACACGTGCCGGAGATGCCGGAAGCGCCTGCCGAGCACGTCGCAACCACCTGCTCAACTCGCCTGAACCACCTGCCGGACACGCCAAAATCACCTGCCCGCTACACCAGCACCACTTCGGGGACAAGCTGGAATCACGTGAGGGGCATGCCGGCACAGCCTCTCAGACTGAACCTCGTGCCGGACACCACAGAACCACCTGCCGGACAGACCGGAACCACCTGCCGGACACGCCGGAACCACCGGCTCGACCCGCCGGAACGACCGCTGGACATGCAAAATCACCTGCCGGCTACGCCGCAAACACTTGGCGAACACTCCGGAATCACCTGCCGGGCATGCCGGAACCACCTCTCAGATATGCCAGAACCACGTGCCAATGACCCCGGAAGCACCTGCCGAGCATGCCGGAACCACCTGCTCGACTCGCCAGAACCACCTGCCGGAGACGCAGAAATCACCTGCCGGCTACGCCACAACCAGTTGGGGAACACTTCGGAATCACCTGCCGGGCTTGCTGGAACCACCTGCCGGTCATGCCAAAATCACCTGCCAACTACGCCAGTACCACTTGGCGGACACTGTGGAAACACCTGTCGGGCCGGCCGGAACCACATCTCAGACGTGCCAGAACCATGTGCATGAGATGCTGGAACCACACCCCGAACAGACGGAAAACACCTGCCAGACCCGTCTGAACAACCTGCCGAGTACGCCGGAGCCACCTGCTCGACTCGCCGGAACCACCTACCTGACATGCCCAAATCACCAGCCGGGTATGCCAGAACCACCTGGCGGACACTCCGGAATCATCTGCCGGACATGCCGGAACCAGCTCTCAGACACACCAGAACCACGTGCCGGAGACGCCGGAAGCACCTGCCGAGCATGCCGGAGCCACCTGCTCGACTCGCCAGAAACACCTGCCGGACACGCCAAAATCACCTGCCGGGTACGCCAGAACCACCTGGCGGACCCTCCGAAATCACCTGTCGCGCATGCCGGAACCACCTCTCAGACGTGCCGGAAGCACGTGCCGGACACGCCGGAATCACCTACCGGACAGACCGGAACCACCTGCCGAGCACGCCAGAGCCACCTGTTCGACTCGCTGGAACCACCTGCCGAACAGGCCAATATCAACTGCTGGCTATGCCAGAACCACCTGGGGGACGGTCCGGAATCACCTGCCAGCCATGGCGGAACCACCTCTCAGACATACCAGAACCACCTGCCGGAGAAGCTGGTAACACGTCCTGGACAGTCTGGAACCACCTGCCGGCCAAGCCTGAAGCACCTGCCAAGCACAACGGAACAACCTGCCAGACACGCCAAAATCACCTGCGTGTTATGCCAGAACCACTTGGAGGACTCTCCGGGATGACCTGCCGGGCATGCCGGAACCACCTCTCAGACGTGGCAGAAACATGTGGCGGACAGTCCGGAATCACCTGTTGGGCATGCGCAACCACCTCTGAGACGTACCAGAACCACATGCCGTGCAGGCTGGAACCACCTACCGGACAGACCGGAATCACCTTTCGGGCATGCCGGAACCACCTGTCAGATGTGCCAGAAACACGTGCCGGAGACGCCGGAAGCACCTGCCAAGCACGTTGGAACCACCTGCTCAACTCGCCTGAACCACCTGCCGGACATGCCAAAATCACCTGCCGACTATGCCAGAACCACTTGGCGAACACTCCGGAATCACTTGCCGGGCATGCAGGAACCACCTCTCAGACATGCCAGAACCCCGTGCCAATGACCCCGGAAGCACCAGCCGAGCACGCCGGAACCACCTGCTCGACTCGCCAGAACCACCTGCCGATCACGGAAAAATCACCTGCCGGCTATGCCACAAGCAGTTGGTGAACACTTTGGAATCACCTGCCAGGCTTGCTGGAACCACCTGCCAGTCATGCCAAAATCACCTGCCAACTACGCCAGAACCGCTTGGCGGACACTGCGGAAACACCTGTCGGGCCGGCTGGAACCACATCTCAGACGTGCCAGAAACGTGTTCATGAGATGCTGGAACCACACCCCGAACAGACGGATACCACCTGCCAGAACCGCCTGAACCACCTGCTGAGCACGCCGGAACCTCCTGCTCGACTCACCGGTACCACCTCCCTGACACGCCAAAATCACCTGCTGGGTATGCCATAACCACTTGGCGGACACTCCGGAATCATCTGCCGGACATGCCGGAACCAGCTCTCAGACACACCAGAACCAAGTGCCGGAGACGCCGGAAGCACCTGCCGAGCATGCCGGAGCCCCCTGCTCGACTCGCCAGAAACACCTGCCGGACACGCCAAAATCACCTGCCGGGTATGCCAGAACCACCTGGCGGACACTACGGAATCACCTGCCGCGCATGCTGGAACCACCTCTCAGACGTTCCAGAAGCACGTGCCGGACAGGCCGCAAACCCCTGCCGGACAGACCGGAACCACCTGCCAAGAAGGCCGGAGCCAACTGTTCGACTCGCTGGAACCACCTGCCGGACAGGCCAATATCAACTGCTGGCTATGCCAGAACCACCTGAGGGACGGTCCGGGATCACCTGCCAGCCATGGCGGAACCACCTCTCAGACGTACCAGAACCACCTGACGGATAAGCTGGAAACACGTCCTGGACAGACTGGAACCACGTGACGGTCATGCGTGAACCACCTGCCGAGCACGGCGGAACCACCTGCCGGACATGCCAAAATCACCTGCAGGCTACGCCCGAACCACTTGGACGACTCTCCGAAATGACCTGCCGGGCATGTTGAGACCACCTCTCAGACGTGCCAGAAGCACGTGGCGGACAGTCCGGAATCACCTGTTGGGCATACGCAACCACCTCTGACACGCACCAGAACCACGTGCCGTGCACGCCGGAACCACCTACCGGACAGACCGGAATCCACTTTTGGGCATGCCGGAACCACCAGTCAGATGTGCCAGAAACACGTGCCGGAGACGCCGGAAGCACCTGCCGAGCACGTCGCAACCACCTGCTCAACTCGCCTGAACCACCTGCCGGACACGCCAAAATCACCTGCCCGCTACACCAGCACCACTTCGGGGACAAGCCGGAATCACGTGAGGGGCATGCCGGCACAGCCTCTCAGACTGAACCTCGTGCCAGACACCACAGAACCACCTGCCGGACAGACCGGAACCACCTGCCGGACACGCCGGAACCACCGGCTCGACCCGCCGGAACGACCGCTGGACATGCAAAATCACCTGCCGGCTACGCCGCAAACACTTGGCGAACACTCCGGAATCACCTGCCGGGCATGCCGGAACCACCTCTCAGATATGCCAGAACCACGTGCCAATGACCCCGGAAGCACCTGCCGAGCACGCCGGAACCACCTGCTCGACTCGCCAGAACCACCTGCCGGACACGCAGAAATCACCTGCCGGCTACGCCACAACCAGTTGGGGAACACTTCGGAATCACCTGCCGGGCTTGCTGGAACCACCTGCCGGTCATGCCAAAATCACCTGCCAACTACGCCAGTACCACTTGGCGGACACTGTGGAAACACCTGTCGGGCCGGCCGGAACCACATCCCAGACGTGACAGAACCATGTGCATGAGATGCTGGAACCACACCCCGAACAGACGGAAAACACCTGCCAGAGCCGTCTGACCAACCTGCCGAGCACGCCGGAGCCACCTGCTCGACTCGCCGGAACCACCCACCTGACATGCCCAAATCACCTGCCGGGTACGCCAGAACCACCTGGCGGACACTCCGAAATCACCTGTCGCACATGCCGGAACCACATCTCAGACGTGCCGGAAGCACGTGCCGGACACGCCGGAATCACCTACCGGACAGACCGGAACCACCTGCCGAGCACGCCGGAGCCACCTGTTCGACTCGCTGGAACCACCTGCCGGACAGGCCAATATCAACTGCTGGCTATGCCAGAACCACCTGGGGGACGGTCCGGAATCACCTGCCAGCCATGGCGGAACCACCTCTCAGACGTACCAGAACCACCTGCCGGAGAAGCTGGAAACACGTCCTGGACATTCTGGAACCACATGCCGGCCAAGCCTGAACCACCTGCCAAGCACAACGGAACAACCTGCCAGACACGCCAAAATCACCTGCGTGTTATGCCAGAACCACTTGGAGGACTCTCCGGGATGACCTGCCGGGCCTGCCGGAACCACCTCTCAGACGTGCCAGAGCCATGTGGCGGACAGTCCGGAATCACCTGTTGGGCATGCGCAACCACCTCTGAGACGTACCAGAACCACATGCCGTGCAGGCTGGAACCACCTACCGGACAGACCGGAATCACCTTTCGGGCATGCCGGAACCACCTGTCAGATGTGCCAGAAACACGTGCCGGAGACGCCGGAAGCACCTGCCAAGCACGTTGGAACCACCTGCTCAACTCGCCTGAACCACCTGCCGGACATGCCAAAATCACCTGCCGACTATGCCAGAACCACTTGGCGAACACTCCGGAATCACTTGCCGGGCATGCAGGAACCACCTCTCAGACATGCCAGAACCCCGTGCCAATGACCCCGGAAGCACCAGCCGAGCACGCCGGAACCACCTGCTCGACTCGCCAGAACCACCTGCCGATCACGGAAAAATCACCTGCCGGCTATGCCACAAGCAGTTGGTGAACACTTTGGAATCACCTGCCAGGCTTGCTGGAACCACCTGCCAGTCATGCCAAAATCACCTGCCAACTACGCCAGAACCGCTTGGCGGACACTGCGGAAACACCTGTCGGGCCGGCTGGAACCACATCTCAGACGTGCCAGAAACGTGTTCATGAGATGCTGGAACCACACCCCGAACAGACGGATACCACCTGCCAGAACCGCCTGAACCACCTGCTGAGCACGCCGGAACCTCCTGCTCGACTCACCGGTACCACCTCCCTGACACGCCAAAATCACCTGCTGGGTATGCCATAACCACTTGGCGGACACTCCGGAATCATCTGCCGGACATGCCGGAACCAGCTCTCAGACACACCAGAACCAAGTGCCGGAGACGCCGGAAGCACCTGCCGAGCATGCCGGAGCCCCCTGCTCGACTCGCCAGAAACACCTGCCGGACACGCCAAAATCACCTGCCGGGTATGCCAGAACCACCTGGCGGACACTACGGAATCACCTGCCGCGCATGCTGGAACCACCTCTCAGACGTTCCAGAAGCACGTGCCGGACAGGCCGCAAACCCCTGCCGGACAGACCGGAACCACCTGCCAAGAAGGCCGGAGCCAACTGTTCGACTCGCTGGAACCACCTGCCGGACAGGCCAATATCAACTGCTGGCTATGCCAGAACCACCTGAGGGACGGTCCGGGATCACCTGCCAGCCATGGCGGAACCACCTCTCAGACGTACCAGAACCACCTGACGGATAAGCTGGAAACACGTCCTGGACAGACTGGAACCACGTGACGGTCATGCGTGAACCACCTGCCGAGCACGGCGGAACCACCTGCCGGACATGCCAAAATCACCTGCAGGCTACGCCCGAACCACTTGGACGACTCTCCGAAATGACCTGCCGGGCATGTTGAGACCACCTCTCAGACGTGCCAGAAGCACGTGGCGGACAGTCCGGAATCACCTGTTGGGCATACGCAACCACCTCTGACACGCACCAGAACCACGTGCCGTGCACGCCGGAACCACCTACCGGACAGACCGGAATCCACTTTTGGGCATGCCGGAACCACCAGTCAGATGTGCCAGAAACACGTGCCGGAGACGCCGGAAGCACCTGCCGAGCACGTCGCAACCACCTGCTCAACTCGCCTGAACCACCTGCCGGACACGCCAAAATCACCTGCCCGCTACACCAGCACCACTTCGGGGACAAGCCGGAATCACGTGAGGGGCATGCCGGCACAGCCTCTCAGACTGAACCTCGTGCCAGACACCACAGAACCACCTGCCGGACAGACCGGAACCACCTGCCGGACACGCCGGAACCACCGGCTCGACCCGCCGGAACGACCGCTGGACATGCAAAATCACCTGCCGGCTACGCCGCAAACACTTGGCGAACACTCCGGAATCACCTGCCGGGCATGCCGGAACCACCTCTCAGATATGCCAGAACCACGTGCCAATGACCCCGGAAGCACCTGCCGAGCACGCCGGAACCACCTGCTCGACTCGCCAGAACCACCTGCCGGACACGCAGAAATCACCTGCCGGCTACGCCACAACCAGTTGGGGAACACTTCGGAATCACCTGCCGGGCTTGCTGGAACCACCTGCCGGTCATGCCAAAATCACCTGCCAACTACGCCAGTACCACTTGGCGGACACTGTGGAAACACCTGTCGGGCCGGCCGGAACCACATCCCAGACGTGACAGAACCATGTGCATGAGATGCTGGAACCACACCCCGAACAGACGGAAAACACCTGCCAGAGCCGTCTGACCAACCTGCCGAGCACGCCGGAGCCACCTGCTCGACTCGCCGGAACCACCCACCTGACATGCCCAAATCACCTGCCGGGTACGCCAGAACCACCTGGCGGACACTCCGAAATCACCTGTCGCACATGCCGGAACCACATCTCAGACGTGCCGGAAGCACGTGCCGGACACGCCGGAATCACCTACCGGACAGACCGGAACCACCTGCCGAGCACGCCGGAGCCACCTGTTCGACTCGCTGGAACCACCTGCCGGACAGGCCAATATCAACTGCTGGCTATGCCAGAACCACCTGGGGGACGGTCCGGAATCACCTGCCAGCCATGGCGGAACCACCTCTCAGACGTACCAGAACCACCTGCCGGAGAAGCTGGAAACACGTCCTGGACATTCTGGAACCACATGCCGGCCAAGCCTGAACCACCTGCCAAGCACAACGGAACAACCTGCCAGACACGCCAAAATCACCTGCGTGTTATGCCAGAACCACTTGGAGGACTCTCCGGGATGACCTGCCGGGCCTGCCGGAACCACCTCTCAGACGTGCCAGAGCCATGTGGCGGACAGTCCGGAATCACCTGTTGGGCATGCGCAACCACCTCTGAGACGTACCAGAACCACATGCCGTGCAGGCTGGAACCACCTACCGGACAGACCGGAATCACCTTTCGGGCATGCCGGAACCACCTGTCAGATGTGCCAGAAACACGTGCCGGAGACGCCGGAAGCACCTGCCAAGCACGTTGGAACCACCTGCTCAACTCGCCTGAACCACCTGCCGGACATGCCAAAATCACCTGCCGACTATGCCAGAACCACTTGGCGAACACTCCGGAATCACTTGCCGGGCATTCAGGAACCACCTCTCAGACATGCCAGAACCCCGTGCCAATGACCCCGGAAGCACCAGCCGAGCACGCCGGAACCACCTGCTCGACTCGCCAGAACCACTTGCCGATCACGCAAAAATCACCTGCCGGCTATGCCACAAGCAGTTGGTGAACACTTTGGAATCACCTGCCAGGCTTGCTGGAACCACCTGCCAGTCATGCCAAAATCACCTGCCAACTACGCCAGAACCGCTTGGCGGACACTGCGGAAACACCTGTCGGGCCGGCTGGAACCACATCTCAGACGTGCCAGAAACGTGTTCATGAGATGCTGGAACCACACCCCGAACAGACGGATACCACCTGCCAGAACCGCCTGAACCACCTGCTGAGCACGCCGGAACCACCTGCTCGACTCACCGGTACCACCTCCCTGACACGCCAAAATCACCTGCTGGGTATGCCAGAACCACTTGGCGGACACTCCGGAATCATCTGCCGGACATGCCGGAACCAGCTCTCAGACACACCAGAACCAAGTGCCGGAGACGCCGGAAGCACCTGCCGAGCATGCCGGAGCCCCCTGCTCGACTCGCCAGAAACACCTGCCGGACACGCCAAAATCACCTGCCGGGTATGCCAGAACCACCTGGCAGACACTACGGAATCACCTGCCGCGCATGCCGGAACCACCTCTCAGACGTTCCAGAAGCACGTGCCGGACAGGCCGCAAACCCCTGCCGGACAGACCGGAACCACCTGCCAAGAAGGCCGGAGCCAACTGTTCGACTCGCTGGAACCACCTGCCGGACAGGCCAATATCAACTGCTGGCTATGCCAGAACCACCTGGGGGACGGTCCGGGATCACCTGCCAGCCATGGCGGAACCACCTCTCAGACGTACCAGAACCACCTGCCGGAGAAGCTGGAAACACGTCCTGGACAGACTGGAACCACGTGACGGTCATGCCTGAACCACCTGCCGAGCACGGCGGAACCACCTGCCGGACACGCCAAAATCACCTGCGGGCTACGCCAGAACCACTTGGACGACTCTCCGAAATGACCTGCCGGGCATGTTGGGACCACCTCTCAGACGTGCCAGAAGCACGTGGCGGACAGTCCGGAATCACCAGTTGGGCATACTCAACCACCTCTGACACGTACCAGAACCACGTGCCGTGCACGCCGGAACCACCTACCGGACAGACCGGAATCCACTTTTGGGCATGCCGGAACCACCAGTCAGATGTGCCAGAAACACGTGCCGGAGACGCCGGAAGCACCTGCCGAGCACGTCGCAACCACCTGCTCAACTCGCCTGAACCACCTGCCGGACACGCCAAAATCACCTGCCCGCTACACCAGCACCACTTCGGGGACAAGCCGGAATCACGGGAGGGGCATGCCGGCACAGCCTCTCAGACTGAACCTCGTGCCGGACACCACAGAACCACCTGCCGGACAGACCGGAACCACCTGCCGGACACGCCGGAGCCACCGGCTCGACCCGCCGGAACGACCGCTGGACATGCAAAATCACCTGCCGGCTACGCCGGAAACACTTGGCGAACACTCCGGAATCACCTTTCGGGCATGCTGGAACCACCTGTCAGATGTGCCAGAAACACGTGCCGGAGACGCCGGAAGCACCTGCCAAGCACGTTCTAACCACCTGCTCAACTCGCCTGAACCACCTGCCGGACATGCCAAAATCACCTGTCGACTATGCCAGAACCACTTGGCGAACACTCCGGAATCACTTGCCGGGCATGCAGGAACCACCTCTCAGACATGCCAGAACCCCGTGCCAATGACCCCAGAAGCACCAGCCGAGCACGCCGGAACCACCTGCTCGACTCGCCAGAACCACCTGCCGATCACGCAAAAATCACCTGCCGGCTACGCCACAAGCAGTTGGTGAACACTTTGGAATCACCTGCCAGGCTTGCTGGAACCACCTGCCAGTCATGCCAAAATCACCTGCCAACTACGCCAGAACCGCTTGGCGGACACTGCGGAAACACCTGTCGGGCCGGCTGGAACCACATCTCAGACGTGCCAGAAACGTGTTCATGAGATGCTGGGACCACACCCCGAACAGACGGATACCAGCTGCCAGAACCGCCTGAACCACCTGCTGAGCACGCCGGAACCACCTGCTCGACTCACCGGTACCACCTCTCTGACACGCCAAAATCACCTGCTGGGTATGCCAGAACCACTTGGCGGACACTCCGGAATCATCTGCCGGACATGCCGGAACCAGCTCTCAGACACACCAGAACCAAGTGCCGGAGACGCCGGAAGCACCTGCCGAGCATGCCGGAGCCACCTGCTCGACTCGCCAGAAACACCTGCTGGACACGCCAAAATCACCTGCCCGCTACACCAGCACCACTTCTGGGACAAGCCTGAATCACGTTGGGCATGCCGGCACAGCCTCTCAGACTGAAACTCGTGCCGGACACAACAGAACCACATGCCAGACAGACCGGAATCACATTTCGGGCATGCCGGAACCACCTGTCAGGTGCGCCAGAAACAAGTGCCGGAGACGCCAGAAGCACCTGCCAAGCACGTTGGAACCACCTGCTCGACTCGCCAGAACCACCTGCCGATCACGCAAAAATCACCTGCCGGCTACGCCACAACCAGTTGGTGAACACTTTGGAATCACCTGCCAGGCTTGCTGGGACCACCTGCCAGTCATGCCAAAATCACCTGCCAACTACGCCAGTACCACTAGGCGGACACTGTGGAAACACCTGTTGGGACGGCCGGAACCACATCTCACACATGCCAGAAACGTGTTCATGAGATGCTGGAACCACACCCCGAACAGACGGATACCACCTGCCAGAACCGCCTGAACCACCTGCTGAGCACGCCGGAACCACCTGCTCGACTCACCGGTACCACCTCCCTGACATGCCAAAATCACCTGCTGGGTATGCCAGAACCACTTGGCGGACACTCCGGAATCATCTGCTGGACATGCCGGAACCAGCTCTCAGACACACCAGAACCAAGTGCCGGAGACGCCGGAAGCACCTGACGAGCATGCCGGAGCCACCTGCTCGACTCGCCAGAAACACCTGCCGGACACGCCAAAATCACCTGCCGGGTACGCCAGAACCATCTGGCGGACACTCCGAATTCACCTGTCGCGCATGCCGGATCCACCGCACAGACGTGCCGGAAGCACGTGCCAGACACGCCGGAAACACCTACCAGACAGATCGGAACCACCTGCCAAGCATGCCGGAACCACCTGCTCGACTCGCCAGAACCACCTGCCGGACACGCAGAAATCACCTGCCGGCTATGCCACAACCAGTTGGGGAACACTTCGGAATCACCTGCCGGGCTTGCTGGAACCACCTGCCGGTCATGCCAAAATCACCAGCCAACTACGCCAGTACCACTTGGCGGACACTGTGGAAACACCTGTCGGGCCGGCCGGAACCACCTCTCAGACGCGCCGGAATCACGTGCCGGACTCGCCGGAATCACCTACCGGACAGACCGGAACCACCTGCTGAGCACGCCGGAGCCACCTGTTCGACTCGCTGGAACCACCTTCCGGACAGGCCAATATTAACTTCTGGCTATGCCAGAACCACCTGGGGGACAGTCCGGGATCACCTGCCATCCATGGCGGAACCACCTCTCAGACGTACCAGAACCACCTGCCGGAGAAGCTGGAAACACATCCTGGACAGTCTGGAACCACCTGCCGGCCAAGCCTGAACCACCTGCCAAGCACAACGGAACAACCTGCCAGACACGCCAAAATCACCTGCGTGTTATGCCAGAACCACTTGGAGGACTCTCTGGGATGACCTGCCGGGCATGCCGGAACCACCTCTCAGACGTGCCAGAACCATGTGGCGGACAGTCCGGAATCACCTGTTGGGCATGCGCAACCACCTCTGAGACGGACCAGAACCACATGCCGTGCAGGCTGGAACCACCTACCGGACAGACCGGAATCACCTTGCGGGCATGCCGGAACCACCTGTCAGATGTGCCAGAAACACGTGCTGGAGACGCCGGAAGCACCTGCTCGAATCGACAGAACCACCTGCCGGACACGCAAAAATCACCTGCTGGCTACGCCACAACCAGTTGGGGAACACTTCCGAATCACCTGCCGGGCTTGCTGGAACCACCTGCCGGTCATGCCAAAATCACCTGCCAACTACGCCAGTACCACTTGGCGGACACTGTGGAAACACCTGTCGGGCCGGCCGGAACCACATCTCAGACGTGCCAGAACCATGTGCATGAGATGCTGGAACCACACCCCGAACAGACGGAAAACACCAGCCAGACCCGTCTGAACAACATGCCGAGCACGCCGGAGCCACCTGCTCGACTCGCCGGAACCACCTACCTGACATGCGCAAATCACCAGCCGGGTATACCAGAACCACTTGGCGGACACTCCGGAATCATCTGCTGGACATGCCGGAACCAGCTCTCAGACACACCAGAACCACGTGCCGGAGACGCCGGAAGCACCTGCCGAGCATGCCGGAGCCACCTGCTCGACTCGCCAGAAACACCTGCCGGACACGCCAAAATCACCTGCCGGGTACGCCAGAACCACCTGGCGGACACTCCGAAATCACCTGTCGCGCATGCCGGAACCACCTCTCAGACGTGCCGGAAGCACGTGCCGGACACGCCGGAATCACCTACCGGACAGACCGGAACCACCTGCCGAGCACGCCGCAGCCACCTGTTCGACTCGCTGGAACCACCTGCCGGACAGGCCAATATCAACTGCTGGCTATGCCAGAACCACCTGGGGGACGGTCCGGAATCGCCTGCCAGCCATGGCGGAACCACCTCTCAGACGTACCAGAACCACCTGCCGGAGAAGCTGGAAAGACGTCCTGGACAGTCTGGAACCACCTGCCGGCCAAGCCTGAACCACCTGCCAAGCACAACGGAACAACCTGCCAGACACGCCAAAATCACCTGCGTGTTATGCCAGAACCACTTGGAGGACTCTCTGGGATGACCTGCCGGGCAGGCCGGAACCACCTCTCAGACGTGCCAGAACCATGTGGCGGACAGTCCGGAATCACCTGTTGGGCATGCGCAACCACCTCTGAGACGTACCAGAACCACATGCCGTGCAGGCTGGAACCACCTACCGGACAGACCGGAATCACCTTTCGGGCATGCCGGAACCACCTGTCAGATGTGCCAGAAACACGTGCCGGAGACGCCGGAAGCACCTGCCAAGCACGTTGGAACCACCTGCTCAACTCGCCTGAACCACCTGCCGGACATGCCAAAATCACCTGCCGACTATGCCAGAACCACTTGGCGAACACTCCGGAATCACTTGCCGGGCATGCAGGAACCACCTCTCAGACATGCCAGAACCCCGTGCCAATGACCCCGGAAGCACCAGCCGAGCACGCCGGAACCACCTGCTCGACTCGCCAGAACCACCTGCCGATCACGCAAAAATCACCTGCCGGCTACGCCACAACCAGTTGGTGAACACTTTGGAATCACCTGCCAGGCTTGGTGGAACCACCTGCCAGTCATGCCAAAATCACCTGCCAACTACGCCAGAACCGCTTGGCGGACACTGCGGAAACAGCTGTCGGGCCGGCTGGAACCACATCTCAGACGTGCCAGAAACGTGTTCATGAGATGCTGGAACCACACCCCGAACAGACGGATACCACCTCCCAGAACCGCCTGAACCACCTGCTGAGCACGCCGGAACCACCTGCTCGACTCACCGGTACCACCTCCCTGACACGCTAAAATCACCTGCTGGGTATGCCAGAACCACTTGGCGGACACTCCGGAATCATCTGCCGGACATGCCGGAACCAGCTCTCAGACACACCAGAACCAAGTGCCGGAGACGCCGGAAGCACCTGCCGAGCATGCCGGAGCCACCTGCTCGACTCGCCAGTAACACCTGCCGGACACGCCAAAATCACCTGCCGGGTATGCCAGAACCACCTGGCGGACACTACGGAATCACCTGCTGCGCATGCCGGAACCACCTCTCAGACGTGACGGAAGCACGTGCCAGACACGCCGGAAACACCTACCGGACAGACCGGAACCACCTGCCGAGCACGCCGCAGCCACCTGTTCGACTCGCTGGAACCACCTACCGGACAGACCAATATCAACCGCTGGCTATGCCAGAACCACGTGGGGGACAGTCCGGGATCACCTGCCAGCCATGGCGGAACCACCTCTCAGACGTACCAGAACCACCTGCCGGAGAAGCTGGAAACACGTCCTGGACAGACTGGAACCACGTGACGGCCATGCCTGAACCACCTGCCGAGCACGGCGGAACCACGTGCCGGACACGCCAAAATCACCTGCGGGCTACGCCAGAACCACTTGGATGACTCTCCGAAATGACCTGCCGGACATGTTGGAACCACCTCTCAGACGTGCCAGAAGCACGTGGCGGACAGTCCGGTATCACCTGTTGGGCACACGCAACCACCTCTGACACGTACCAGAACCACGTGCCGTGCACGCCGGAACCACCTACCGGACAGACCGGAATCCACTTTTGGGCATGCCGGAACCACCAGTCAGATGTGCCAGAAACACGTGCCGGAGACGCCGGAAGCACCTGCCGAGCACGTCGCAACCACCTGCTCAACTCGCCTGAACCACCTGCCGGACACGCCAAAATCACCTGCCCGCTACACCAGCACCAATTCGGGGACAAGCCAGAATCACGTGAGGGGCGTCCCGGCACAGCCTCTCAGACTGAACCTCGTGCCGGACACCACAGAACCACCTGCCGGACAGACCGGAACCACCTGCCGGACACGCCGGAACCACCGGCTCGACCCGCTGGAACGTCCGCTGGACATGCAAAATCACCTGCCGGCTACGCCGGAAACACTTGGCGAACACTCCGGAATCACCTGCCGGGCATGCCGGAACCACCTCTCAGACATGCCAGAAACCCGTGCCAATGACCCCGGAAGCACCTGCCGAGCACGCCGGAACCACCTGCTCGACTCGCCAGAACCACCTGCCAGACACGCAAAAATCACCTGCCGGCTACGCCACAACCAGTTGGGGAACACTTCGGAATCACCTGCCGGGCTTGCTGGAACCACCTGCCGGTCATGCCAAAATCACCTGCCAACTACGCCAGTACCACTTGGCGGACACTGTGGAAACACCTGTCGGTCCGGCCGGAACCACATCTCAGATGTGCCAGAACCATGTGCATGAGATGCTGGAACCACACCCCGAACAGACGGAAAACATCTGCCAGACCCGTCTGAACAACCTGCCGAGCACGCCGGAGCCACCTGCTCGACTCGCCGGAACCACCTACCTGACATGCCGAAATCACCAGCCGGGTATGCCAGAACCACTTGGCGGACACTCCGGAATCATCTGCCGGACATGCCGGAACCAGCTCTCAGACACACCAGAACCACGTGCCGGAGACGCCGGAAGCACCTGCCGAGCATGCCGGAGCCACCTGCTCGACTCGCCAGAAACACCTGCCGGACACGCCAAAATCAACTGCCGGGTATGCCAGAACCACCTGGCGGACACTCCGAAATCACCTGTCGCTCATGCCGGAACCACCTCTCAGACGCGCCGGAAGCACGTGCCGGACACGCCGGAATCACCTACCGGACAGACCGGAACCACCTGCCGAGCACGCCGGAGCCACCTGTTCGACTCGCTGGAACCACCTGCCGGACAGGCCAATATCAACTGCTGGCTATGCCAGAACCACCTGGGGGACGGTCCAGAATCGCCCGGCAGCCATGGCGGAACCACCTCTCAGACGTACCAGAACCACCTGCCGGAGAAGCTGGAAACACGTCCTGGACAGTCTGGAACCACCTGCCGGCCAAGCCTGAACCACCTGCCAAGCACAACGGAACAACCTGCCAGACACGCCAAAATCACCTGCGTGTTATGCCAGAACCACTTGGAGGACTCTCTGGGATGACCTGCCGGGCATGCCGGAACCACCTCTCAGACGTGCCAGAACCATGTGGCGGACAGTCCGGAATCACCTGTTGGGCATGCGCAACCACCTCTGAGACGTACCAGAACCACATGCCGTGCCGGCTGGAACCACCTACCGGACAGACCGGAATCACCTTTCGGGCATGCCAGAACCACCTGTCAGATGTGCCAGAAACACGTGCCGGAGACGCCGGAAGCACCTGCCAAGCACGTTGGAACCACCTGCTCAACTCGCCTGAACCACCTGCCGGACATGCCAAAATCACCTGCCGACTATGCCAGAACCACTTGGCGAACACTCCGGAATCACTTGCCGGGCATGCAGGAACCACCTCTCAGACATGCCAGAACCCCGTGCCAATGACCCCGGAAGCACCAGCCGAGCACGCCGGAACCACCTGCTCGACTCGCCAGAACCACCTGCCGATCACGCAAAAATCACCTGCCGGCTACGCCACAACCAGTTGGTGAACACTTTGGAATCACCTGCCAGGCTTGCTGGAACCACCTGCCAGTCATGCCAAAATCACCTGCCAACTACGCCAGAACCGCTTGGCGGACACTGCGGAAACACCTGTCGGGCCGGCTGGAACCACATCTCAGACGTGCCAGAAACGTGTTCATGAGATGCTGGAACCACACCCCGAACAGACGGATACCACCTGCCAGAACCGCCTGAACCACCTGCTGAGCACGCCGGAACCACCTGCTCGACTCGCCGGTACCACCTCCCTGACACGCGAAAATCACCTGCTGGGTATGCCAGAACCACTTGGCGGACACTCCGGAATCATCTGCCGGACATGCCGGAACCAGCTCTCAGACACACCAGAACCAAGTGCCGGAGACGCCGGAAGCACCTGCCGAGCATGCCGGAGCCACCTGCTCGACTCGCCAGAAACACCTGCCGGACACGCCAAAATCACCTGCCGGGTACGCCAGAACCATCTGGCGGACACTCCGAATTCACCTGTCGCGCATGCCGGATCCACCTCACAGACGTGCCGGAAGCACGTGCCAGACACGCCGGAAACAACTACCGGACAGACCGGAACCACCTGTGAAGAACGCTGGAGCCACCTGTTCGACTCGCTGGAACCACCTTTCGGACAGGCCAATATCAACTGCTGGCTATGCCAGAACCACCTGGGGGACAGTCCGGGATCACCTGCCAGCCATGGCGGAACCACCTCTCAGACGTACCAGAACCACCTGCCGGAGAAGCTGGAAACACGTCCTGGACAGACTGGAACCACGTGACGGCCATGCCTGAACCACCTGAAGAGCACGGCGGAACCACCTGCCGGACACGCCAAAATCGCCTGCGGGCTACGCCAGAACCACTTGTACGAGTCTCCGAAATGACCTGCCGGGCATGTTGGAACCACCTCTCAGACGTGCCAGAAGCACGTGGCGGACAGTCCGGAATCACCTGTTGGGCATACGCAACCACCTCTGAGACGTACCAGAACCACGTGCCGTGCACGCCGGAACCACCTACCGGACAGACCGGAATCAACTTTTGGGCATGCCGGAACCACCAGTCAGATGTGCCAGAAACACGTGCCGGAGACGCCGGAAGCAGCTGCCGAGCACGTCGCAACCACCTGCTCAACTCGCCTGAACCACCTGCCGGACACGCCAAAATCACCTGCCCGCTACACCAGCACCACTTCGGGGACAAGCCGGAATCACGTGAGGGGCATGCCGGCACAGCCTCTCAGACTGAACCTCGTGCCGGACACCACAGAACCACCTGCCGGACAGACCGGAACCACCTGCCGGACACGCCGGAGCCACCGGCTTGACCCGCCGGAACGACCGCTGGACATGCAAAATCACCTGCCGGCTACGCCGGAAACACTTGGCGAACACTCCGGAATCACCTGCCGGGCATGCCGGAACCACCTATCAGATATGCCAGAACCAAGTGCCAATGACCCCGGAAGCACCTGCCGAGCACGCCGGAACCACCTGCTCGACTCGCCAGAACCACCTGCCGGACACGCAGAAATCACCTGCCAGCTACGCCACAACCAGTTGGGGAACACTTCGGAATCACCTGCCGGGCTTGCTGGAACCACCTGCCGGTCATGCCAAAATCACCTGCCAACTACGCCAGTACCACTTGGCGGACACTGTGGAAACACCTGTCGTGCCGGCCGGAACCACATCTCAGACGTGCCAGAACCATGTGCATGAGATGCTGGAACCACACCCCGAACAGACGGAAAACACCTGCCAGACCCGTCTGAACAACCTGCCGAGCACGCCGGAGCCACCTGCTCGACTCGCCGGAACCACCTACCTGACATGCCCAAATCACCTGCCGGGTACGCCAGAACCACCTGGCGGACACTCCGAAATCACCTGTCGCACATGCCGGAACCACCTCTCAGACGTGCCGGAAGCACGTGCCGGACACGCCGAAATCACCTACCGGACAGACCGGAACCACCTGCTGAGCACGCCGGAGCCACCTGTTCGACTCGCTGGAACCACCTGCCGGACAGGCCAATATCAACTGCTGGCTATGCCAGAACCACCTGGGGGACGGTCCGGAATCACCTGCCAGCCATGGCAGAACCACCTCTCAGACGTACCAGAACCACCTGCCGGAGAAGCTGGAAACACGTCCTGGACATTCTGGAACCACCTGCCGGCCAAGCCTGAACCACCTGCCAACAACAACGGAACAACCTGCCAGACACGCCAAAATCACCTGCGTGTTATGCCAGAACCACTTTGAGGACTCTCCGGGATGACCTGCCGGGCCTGCCGGAACCACCTCTCAGACGTGCCAGAACCATGTGGCGGACAGTCCGGAATCACCTCTTGGGCATGCGCAACCACCTCTGAGACGTACCAGAACCACATGCCGTGCAGGCTGGAACCACCTACCGGACAGACCGGAATCACCTTTCGGGCATGCCGGAACCACCTGTCAGATGTGCCAGAAACACGTGCCGGAGACGCCGGAAGCACCTGCCAAGCACGTTCTAACCACCTGCTCAACTCGCCTGAACCACCTGCCGGACATGCCAAAATCACCTGTCGACTATGCCAGAACCACTTCGCGAACACTCCGGAATCACTTGCCGGGCATGCAGGAACCACCTCTCAGACATGCCAGAACCCCGTGCCAATGACCCCGGAAGCACCAGCCGAGCACGCCGGAACCACCTGCTCGACTCGCCAGAACCACCTGCCGATCACGCAAAAATCACCTGCCGGCTACGCCACAAGCAGTTGGTGAACACTTTGGAATCACCTGCCAGGCTTGCTGGAACCACCTGCCAGTCATGCCAAAATCACCTGCCAACTACGCCAGAACCGCTTGGCGGACACTGCGGAAACACCTGTCGGGCCGGCTGGAACCACATCTCAGACGTGCCAGAAACGTGTTCATGAGATGCTGGAACCACAACCCGAACAGACGGATACCAGCTGCCAGAACCGCCTGAACCACCTGCTGAGCACGCCGGAACCACCTGCTCGACTCACCGGTACCACCTCTCTGACACGCCAAAATCACCTGCTGGGTATGCCAGAACCACTTGGCGGACACTCCGGAATCATCTGCCGGACATGCCGGAACCAGCTCTCAGACACACCAGAACCAAGTGCCGGAGACGCCGGAAGCACCTGCCGAGCATGCCGGAGCCACCTGCTCGACTCGCCAGAAACACCTGCTGGACACGCCAAAATCACCTGCCCGCTACACCAGCACCACTTCGGGGACAAGCCGGAATCACGTTGGGCATGCCGGCACAGCCTCTCAGACTGAAACTCGTGCCGGACACAACAGAACCACATGCCAGACAGACCGGAATCACATTTCGGGCATGCCGGAACCACCTGTCAGATGCGCCAGAAACACGTGCCGGAGACGCCAGAAGCACCTGCCAAGCACGTTGGAACCACCTGCTCGACTCGCCAGAACCACCTGCCGATCACGCAAAAATCACCTGCCGGCTACGCCACAACCAGTTGGTGAACACTTTGGAATCACCTGCCAGGCTTGCTGGAACCACCTGCCAGTCATGCCAAAATCACCTGCCAACTACGCCAGTACCACTAGGCGGACACTGTGGAAACACCTGTTGGGCCGGCCGGAACCACATCTCACACATGCCAGAAACGTGTTCATGAGATGCTGGAACCACACCCCGAACAGACGGATACCACCTGCCAGAACCGCCTGAACCACCTGCTGAGCACGCCGGAACCACCTGCTCGACTCACCGGTACCACCTCCCTGACATGCCAAAATCACCTGCTGGGTATGCCAGAACCACTTGGCGGACACTCCGGAATCATCTGCCGGACATGCCGGAACCAGCTCTCAGACACACCAGAACCAAGTGCCGGAGACGCCGGAAGCACCTGACGAGCATGCCGGAGCCACCTGCTCGACTCGCCAGAAACACCTGCCGGACACGCCAAAATCACCTGCCTGGTACGCCAGAACCATCTGGCGGACACTCCCAATTCACCTGTCGCGCATGCCGGATCCACCGCACAGACGTGCCGGAAGCACGTGCCAGACACGCCGGAAACACCTACCGGACAGACCGGAACCACCTGCCAAGCATGCCGGAACCACCTGCTCGACTCGCCAGAACCACCTGCCGGACACGCAGTAATCACCTGCCGGCTACGCCACAACCAGTTGGGGAACACTTCGGAATCACCTGCCGGGCTTGCTGGAACCACCTGCCGGTCATGCCAAAATCACCAGCCAACTACGCCAGTACCACTTGGCGGACACTGTGGAAACACCTGTCGGGCCGGCCGGAACCACCTCTCAGACGTGCCGGAATCACGTGCCGGACACGCCGGAATCACCTACCGGACAGACCGGAACCACCTGCTGAGCACGCCGGAGCCACCTGTTCGACTCGCTGGAACCACCTGCCGGACAGGCCAATATTAACTTCTGGCTATGCCAGAACCACCTGGGAGACAGTCCGGGATCACCTGCCATCCATGGCGGAGCCACCTCTCAGACGTACCAGAACCACCTGCCGGAGAAGCTGGAAACACATCCTGGACAGTCTGGAACCACCTGCCGGCCAAGCCTGAACCACCTGCCAAGCACAACGGAACAACCTGCCAGACACGCCAAAATCACCTGCGTGTTATGCCAGAACCACTTGGAGGACTCTCTGGGATGACCTGCCGGGCATGCCGGAACCACCTCTCAGACGTGCCAGAACCATGTGGCGGACAGTCCGGAATCACCTCTTGGGCATGCGCAACCACCTCTGAGACGTACCAGAACCACATGCCGTGCAGGCTGGAACCACCTACCGGACAGACCGGAATCACCTTTCGGGCATGCCGGAACCACCTGTCAGATGTGCCAGAAACACGTGCTGGAGACGCCGGAAGCACCTGCTCGAATCGACAGAACCACCTGCCGGACACGCAAAAATCACCTGCTGGCTACGCCACAACCAGTTGGGGAACACTTCGGAATCACCTGCCGGGCTTGCTGGAACCACCTGCCGGTCATGCCAAAATCACCTGCCAACTACGCCAGTACCACTTGGCGGACACTGTGGAAACACCTGTCGGGCCGGCCGGAACCACATCTCAGACGTGCCAGAACCATGTGCATGAGATGCTGGAACCACACCCCGAACAGACGGAAAACACCAGCCAGACCCGTCTGAACAACATGCCGAGCACGCCGGAGCCACCTGCTCGACTCGCCGGAACCACCTACCTGACATGCGAAAATCACCAGCCGGGTATACCAGAACCACTTGGCGGACACTCCGGAATCATCTGCTGGACATGCCGGAACCAGCTCTCAGACACACCAGAACCACGTGCCGGAGACGCCGGAAGCACCTGCCGAGCATGCCGGAGCCACCTGCTCGACTCGCCAGAAACACCTGCCGGACACGCCAAAATCACCTGCCGGGTACGCCAGAACCACCTGGCGGACACTCCGAAATCACCTGTCGCGCATGCCGGAACCACCTCTCAGACGTGCCGGAAGCACGTGCCGGACACGCCGGAATCACCTACCGGACAGACCGGAACCACCTGCCGAGCACGCCGCAGCCACCTGTTCGACTCGCTGGAACCACCTGCCGGACAGGCCAATATCAACTGCTGGCTATGCCAGAACCACCTGGGGGATGGTCCGGAATCGCCTGCCAGCCATGGCGGAACCACCTCTCAGACGTACCAGAACCACCTGCCGGAGAAGCTGGAAAGACGTCCTGGACAGTCTGGAACCACCTGCCGGCCAAGCCTGAACCACCTGCCAAGCACAACGGAACAACCTGCCAGACACGCCAAAATCACCTGCGTGTTATGCCAGAACCACTTGGAGGACTCTCTGGGATGACCTGCCGGGCATGCCGGAACCACCTCTCAGACGTGCCAGAACCATGTGGCGGACAGTCCGGAATCACCTGTTGGGCATGCGCAACCACCTCTGAGACGTACCAGAACCACATGCCGTGCAGGCTGGAACCACCTACCGGACAGACCGGAATCACCTTTCGGGCATGCCGGAACCACCTGTCAGATGTGCCAGAAACACGTGCCGGAGACGCCGGAAGCACCTGCCAAGCACGTTGGAACCACCTGCTCAACTCGCCTGAACCACCTGCCGGACATGCCAAAATCACCTGCCGACTATGCCAGAACCACTTGGCGAACACTCCGGAATCACTTGCCGGGCATGCAGGAACCACCTCTCAGACATGCCAGAACCCCGTGCCAATGACCCCGGAAGCACCAGCCGAGCACGCCGGAACCACCTGCTCGACTCGCCAGAACCACCTGCCGATCACGCAAAAATCACCTGCCGGCTACGCCACAACCAGTTGGTGAACACTTTGGAATCACCTGCCAGGCTTGCTGGAACCACCTGCCAGTCATGCCAAAATCACCTGCCAACTACGCCAGAACCGCTTGGCGGACACTGCGGAAACACCTGTCGGGCCGGCCGGAACCACATCTCAGACGTGCCAGAAACGTGTTCATGAGATGCTGGAACCACACCCCAAACAGACGGATACCACCTGCCAGAACCGCCTGAACCACCTGCTGAGCACGCCGGAACCACCTGCTCGACTCACCGGTACCACCTCCCTGACATGCCAAAATCACCTGCTGGGTATGCCAGAACCACTTGGCGGACACTCCGGAATCATCTGCCGGACATGCCGTAACCAGCTCTCAGACACACCAGAACCAAGTGCCGGAGACGCCGGAAGCACCTGACGAGCATGCCGTAGCCACCTGCTCGACTCGCCAGAAACACCTGCCGGACACGCCAAAATCACCTGCCGGGTACTCCAGAACCATCTGGCGGACACTCCGAATTCACCTGTCGCGCATGCCGGATCCACCGCACAGACGCGCCGGAAGCACGTGCCAGACACGCCGGAAACACCTACCGGACAGACCGGAACCACCTGCCAAGAACGCCGGAGCCACCTGTTCGACTCGCTGGAACCACCTGCCGGACAGGCCAATATCAACTGCTGGCTATGCCAGAACCACCTGGGGGACAGTCCGGGATCACCTGCCACCCATGGTGGAACCACCTCTCAGACGTACCAGAACCACCTGCCAGAGAAGCTGGAAACACGTCCTGGACAGACTGGAACCACGTGATGGCCATGCCTGAACCACCTGCCGAGCACGGCGGAACCACCTGCCGGACACGCCAAAATCACCTGCGGGCTATGCCAGAACCACTTGGACGACTCTCCGAAATGACCTGCCGGGCATGTTGGAACCACCTCTCAGACGTGCCAGAAGCACGTGGCGGACAGTCCGGAATCACCTGTTGGGCATACGCAACCACCTCTGACACGTACCAGAACCACGTGCCGTGCACGCCGGAACCACCTACCGGACAGACCGGAATCAACTCTTGGGCATGCCGGAACCACCAGTCAGATGTGCCAGAAACACGTGCCGGAGACGCCGGAAGCACCTGCCGAGCACGTCGCAACCACCTGCTCAACTCGCCTGAACCACCTGCCGGACACGCCAAAATCACCTGCCCGCTACACCAGCACCAATTCGGGGACAAGCCAGAATCACGTGAGGGGCGTCCCGGCACAGCCTCTCAGACTGAACCTCGTGCCGGACACCACAGAACCACCTGCCGGACAGACCGGAACCACCTGCCGGACACGCCGGAACCACCGGCTCGACCCGCCGGAACGACCGCTGGACATGCAAAATCACCTGCCGGCTACGCCGGAAACACTTGGCGAACACTCCGGAATCACCTGCCGGGCATGCCGGAACCACCTCTCAGACATGCCAGAACCCCGTGCCAATGACCCCGGAAGCACCTGCCGAGCACGCCGGAACCACCTGCTCGACTCGCCAGAACCACCTGCCAGACACGCAAAAATCACCTGCCGGCTACGCCACAACCAGTTGGGGAACACTTCGGAATCACCTGCCGGGCTTGCTGGAACCACCTGCCGGTCATGCCAAAATCACCTGCCAACTACGCCAGTACCACTTGGCGGACACTGTGGAAACACCTGTCGGGCCGGCCGGAACCACATCTCAGATGTGCCAGAACCATGTGCATGAGATGCTGGAACCACACCCCGAACAGACGGAAAACATCTGCCAGACCCGTCTGAACAACCTGCCGAGCACGCCGGAGCAACCTGCTCGACTCGCCGGAACCACCTACCTGACATGCGAAAATCACCAGCCGGGTATACCAGAACCACTTGGCGGACACTCCGGAATCATCTGCTGGACATGCCGGAACCAGCTCTCAGACACACCAGAACCACGTGCCGGAGACGCCGGAAGCACCTGCCGAGCATGCCGGAGCCACCTGCTCGACTCGCCAGAAACACCTGCCGGACACGCCCAAATCACCTGCCGGGTACGCCAGAACCACCTGGCGGACACTCCGAAATCACCTGTCGCGCATGCCGGAACCACCTCTCAGACGTGCCGGAAGCACGTGCCGGACACGCCGGAATCACCTACCGGACAGACCGGAACCAAATGCCGAGCACGCCGCAGCCACCTGTTCGACTCGCTGGAACCACCTTTCGGACAGGCCAATATCAACTGCTGGCTATGCCAGAACCACCTGGGGGACGGTCCGGAATCGCCTGCCAGCCATGGCGGAACCACCTCTCAGACGTACCAGAACCACCTGCCGGAGAAGCTGGAAAGACGTCCTGGACAGTCTGGAACCACCTGCCGGCCAAGCCTGAACCACCTGCCAAGCACAACGGAACAACCTGCCAGACACGCCAAAATCACCTGCGTGTTATGCCAGAACCACTTGGAGGACTCTCTGGGATGACCTGCCGGGCAGGCCGGAACCACCTCTCAGACGTGCCAGAACCATGTGGCGGACAGTCCGGAATCACCTGTTGGGCATGCGCAACCACCTCTGAGACGTACCAGAACCACATGCCGTGCAGGCTGGAACCACCTACCGGACAGACCGGAATCACCTTTCGGGCATGCCGGAACCACCTGTCAGATGTGCCAGAAACACGTGCCGGAGACGCCGGAAGCACCTGCCAAGCACGTTGGAACCACCTGCTCAACTCGCCTGAACCACCTGCCGGACATGCCAAAATCACCTGCCGACTATGCCAGAACCACTTGGCGAACACTCCGGAATCACTTGCCGGGCATGCAGGAACCACCTCTCAGACATGCCAGAACCCCGTGCCAATGACCCCGGAAGCACCAGCCGAGCACGCCGGAACCACCTGCTCGACTCGCCAGAACCACCTGCCGATCACGCAAAAATCACCTGCCGGCTACGCCACAACCAGTTGGTGAACACTTTGGAATCACCTGCCAGGCTTGCTGGAACCACCTGCCAGTCATGCCAAAATCACCTGCCAACTACGCCAGAACCGCTTGGCGGACACTGCGGAAACACCTGTCGGGCCGGCCGGAACCACATCTCACACATGCCAGAAACGTGTTCATGAGATGCTGGAACCACACCCCAAACAGACGGATACCACCTGCCAGAACCGCCTGAACCACCTGCTGAGCACGCCGGAACCACCTGCTCGACTCACCGGTACCACCTCCCTGACATGCCAAAATCACCTGCTGGGTATGCCAGAACCACTTGGCGGACACTCCGGAATCATCTGCCGGACATGCCGTAACCAGCTCTCAGACACACCAGAACCAAGTGCCGGAGACGCCGGAAGCACCTAACGAGCATGCCGTAGCCACCTGCTCGACTCGCCAGAAACACCTGCCGGACACGCCAAAATCACCTGCCGGGTACGCCAGAACCATCTGGCGGACACTCCGAATTCACCTGTCGCGCATGCCGGATCCACCGCACAGACGCGCCGGAAGCACGTGCCAGACACGCCGGAAACACCTACCGGACAGACCGGAACCACCTGCCAAGAACGCCGGAGCCACCTGTTCGACTCGCTGGAACCACCTGCCGGACAGGCCAATATCAACTGCTGGCTATGCCAGAACCACCTGGGGGACAGTCCGGGATCACCTGCCACCCATGGTGGAACCACCTCTCAGACGTACCAGAACCACCTGCCAGAGAAGCTGGAAACACGTCCTGGACAGACTGGAACCACGTGATGGCCATGCCTGAACCACCTGCCGAGCACGGCGGAACCACCTGCCGGACACGCCAAAATCACCTGCGGGCTACGCCAGAACCACTTGGACGACTCTCCGAAATGACCTGCCGGACATGTTGGAACCACCTCTCAGACGTGCCAGAAGCACGTGGCGGACAGTCCGGTATCACCTGTTGGGCACACGCAACCACCTCTGACACGTACCAGAACCACGTGCCGTGCACGCCGGAACCACCTACCGGACAGACCGGAATCCACTTTTGGGCATGCCGGAACCACCAGTCAGATGTGCCAGAAACACGTGCCGGAGACGCCGGAAGCACCTGCCGAGCACGTCGCAACCACCTGCTCAACTCGCCTGAACCACCTGCCGGACACGCCAAAATCACCTGCCCGCTACACCAGCACCAATTCGGGGACAAGCCAGAATCACGTGAGGGGCGTCCCGGCACAGCCTCTCAGACTGAACCTCGTGCCGGACACCACAGAACCACCTGCCGGACAGACCGGAACCACCTGCCGGACACGCCGGAACCACCGGCTCGACCCGCTGGGACGTCCGCTGGACATGCAAAATCACCTGCCGGCTACGCCGGAAACACATGGCGAACACTCCGGAATCACCTGCCGGGCATGCCGGAACCACCTCTCAGACATGCCAGAACCCCGTGCCAATGACTCCGGAAGCACCTGCCGAGCACGCAGGAACCACCTGCTCGACTCGCCAGAACCACCTGCTAGACACGCAAAAATCACCTGCCGGCTACGCCACAACCAGTTGGGGAACACTTCGGAATCACCTGCCGGGCTTGCTGGAACCACCTGCCGGTCATGCCAAAATCACCTGCCAACTACGCCAGTACCACTTGGCGGACACTGTGGAAACACCTGTCGGGCCGGCCGGAACCACATCTCAGATGTGCCAGAACCATGTGCATGAGATGCTGGAACCACACCCCGAACAGACGGAAAACATCTGCCAGACCCGTCTGAACAACCTGCCGAGCACGCCGGAGCAACCTGCTCGACTCGCCGGAACCACCTACCTGACATGCCCAAATCACCAGCCGCGTATGCCAGAACCACTTGGCGGACACTCCGGAATCATCTGCCGGACATGCCGGAACCAGCTCTCAGACACACCAGAACCACGTGCCGGAGACGCCGGAAGCACCTGCCGAGCATGCCGGAGCCACCTGCTCGACTCGCCAGAAACACCTGCCGGACACGCCAAAATCAACTGCCGGGTATGCCAGAACCACCTGGCGGACACTCCGAAATCACCTGTCGCGCATGCCGGAACCACCTCTCAGACGTGCCGGAAGCACGTGCCGGACACGCCAGAATCACCTACCGGACAGACCGGAACCACCTGCCGAGCACGCCGGAGCCACCTGTTCGACTCGCTGGAACCACCTGCCGGACAGGCCAATATCAACTGCTGGCTATGCCAGAACCACCTGGGGGACGGTCCAGAATCGCCTGCCAGCCATGGCGGAACCACCTCTCAGACGTACCAGAACCACCTGCCGGAGAAGCTGGAAACACGTCCTGGACAGTCTGGAACCACCTGCCGGCCAAGCCTGAACCACCTGCCAAGCACAACGGAACAACCTGCCAGACACGCCAAAATCACCTGCGTGTTATGCCAGAACCACTTGGAGGACTCTCTGGGATGACCTGCCGGGCAGGCCGGAACCACCTCTCAGACGTGCCAGAACCATGTGGCGGACAGTCCGGAATCACCTGTTGGGCATGCGCAACCACCTCTGAGACGTACCAGAACCACATGCCGTGCAGGCTGGAACCACCTACCGGACAGACAGGAATCACCTTTCGGGCATGCCGGAACCACCTGTCAGATGTGCCAGAAACACGTGCCGGAGACGCCGGAAGCACCTGCCTAGCACGTTGGAACCACCTGCTCAACTCGCCTGAACCACCTGCCGGACATGCCAAAATCACCTGCAGGGTATGCCAGAACCACTTGGCGGACACTCCGGAATCGTCTGCCGGACAGGCCGGAACCAGCTCTCAGACACACCAGAACCACGTGCCGGACACGCAGGAAGCACCTGCTGAGCATGCCTGAGCCACATGCTCGACTTGCAAGAAACACCTCCCAGACACGCCAAAATCACCTGCCGGGTACGCCAGAACCACGTGGCGGACACAAGTGAATAACCTGTCGGGCATGCCGGAGCCACCTCTCAGACGTGCCAGAACCTCGTGCTGGACACCCCAGACCCACATGCTGGACAGACCGGAACCACCTGCCTGACACGCCGGAACCACCGGCTCGACTCGCCGGAACCATTGCCGGACATGCAAAATCACCTGCCGGCTACGGCAGAACCACGTGGCGAACACTCGGGAATCACCTGCCGGGCATGGCGGAACCACCTCTCAGACATGCCGGAACCGCATGCCAATGACACCGGAAGCACCTGCCGAGCACGCCAGAACCACCAGCTCGACTCGCCAAAACCAACTGCTGGACACGCCAAAATCACCTGCCGGCTACGCCACAACCATTTGGTGAACACTTCGGAATCACCTGCCGGGCTGGCTGGAACCACCTGCTGGTCACGCCAACATCACCTGCCAGCTATGCCAGAACCACTTGGCGAACACCATGGAAATACCTCTCGGGCCGGCCGGAACCACGTCTCAGACGTGCCAGAACCATGTGCCTGAGATGCCGGAACCACACCCCAAACAGACCGAAACCACCTGCCAGACCCGCCTGAACCACCTGCCGAGCACGCCGGAACCACCTACTCGACTCGCCGGAACCACCTACCTGACACGCCAAAATCACCTGCCGGGTATGCCAGAGCCACTTGGTGGACACTCCGGAATCATCTGCCGGACATGCCAGAACCAGCTCTCAGACACACCAGAACCACGTGCCGGACACGCAGGAAGCACCTGCTGAGCATGCCTGAGCCACATGCTCGACTTGCAAGAAACACCTGCCAGACACGCCAAAATCACCTGCCGGGTACGCCAGAACCACGTGGCGGACACAAGTGAATATCCTGTCGGGCATGCCGGAGCCACCTCTCAGACGTGCCAGAACCTCGTGCCGGACACGCCAGAACCACCTGCCGGACAGACCGGAACCACCTGCCGGACACGCCGGAACCACCGGCTCGACTCGCCGGAACCACCGCCGGACATGCAAAATCACCTGCCGGCTACGCCAGAACCACTTGGTGAACACTCCGGAATCACCTGCCGGGCATGCCGGAACCACCTCTCAGACTTGCCAGAACCATGTTCCGGACACGCCGGTACCACCTGCCCAGCTCGCCGGAACCACCTGATCCACTCCCCAGAACCACCTGCTGGACACGCCAGAATCAGCTGCCGGCTAGGCAAGAGCCACTCGGCAGACACTCCGGAATCACATGTCAGGCATTCCGGAACCACCTCTCAGAGGTGCCAGAACCACATGCCTGACACTCCGTAATCACCTGCCGGGCGTGCCGGAACCATCTCTCAGACGTGCCACAACCACGTGCCGAAGAGACCAGAAGCACCTGTCGAGCTCGCCGGAACCACCTGCTGGACATGCCGGAACCACCTGCCTCACAGGCCAAAATCATATGCTGGCTACGCCAAAACCACTTGGTGGACACTCCACAATCACCTTGCGGGCATGCCAGAACCACGTCATGGACAGATGGCAAACACCAGCCGGACCTGCCGGAACCACCTGCCGAGCACGCCGGAACCACCCGCTCGACTCACCAGAGCAACCTGCTGGACACATCATAAACACCTGTGGGGTACGCCAGAACCACTTGGAGGACTCTCTGGGATCAGCTGCCGGGCATTCCGGAACCACCTCTCAGACGTGCCAGAACCATGTGCCGGACACGCCGCAACCACCTGCCGAGTATGCCGGAACCACCTGCTCCACTCCCCAGAACCACCTGCTGGACACGCCAAAATCACCTGCCGGCTACGCCAGAACCACTCGGCAGACACTCCAGAACCACCTCCAGGACAGACCGGAACCACCTGCCGGACACGCCGGGACCACCTGCTTGACTCGCCAGAACCACCTGCCGCACACGCCAGAATCACCAGCCGGCTACGCCACAACCACTTGTTGGACACTCCGGAATCACCTGCCGGGCAGGCTGGAACCACCTCTCAGAGGTGCCACAGCCACATGCAGGAGACGGCGGTAGCACCTGTGGAGAATGCCGGAAGTTCCTGATCCACTCCCCAGAACCACCTGCCGGACACGCCGGGACCACCTGCTTGACTCTCCAGAACCACCTGCCGGACACGCCAGAATCACCCGCCGGCTACGCCAGAACCACTCGGCAGACACTCCGGAACCACCTGCCGGGCATGCCGGAACCACCTCTCAGAGGTGCCAGAACCACATGCCGGAGACTCAGGAATCACCTGCCGGGCATGCCGGAACCACCTCTCAGAGGTGCCAGAACCACATGCCTGACACTCCGGAATCACCTCCCGGGCTTGCCGGAACCATCTCTCAGACGTGCCACAACCACGTGCCGAAGAGACCAGAAGCACCTGCCGAGCTCGCCGGAACCACCTGCTAGACATGCTGGAACCACCTGCCTCACAGGCCAAAATCATATGCCGGCTACGCCAAAACCACTTGGTGGACACTCCAGAATCAACTTGCGGGCATGCCGGAACCACGTCATGGACAGACGGCAAACACCTGCCGGACCTGCCGGAACCACCTGCCGAGCACGCCGGAACCACCTGCTCGACTCACCAGAGCCACCAGCCGGACACATCAGAAACACCTGCGGGGTACGCCAGAACCACTTGGAGGACTCTCCGTGATCACCTGAGAGGCATGCCGGAACCACCTCTCAGACGTGCCAGAACCATGAGCCGGACACGCCTCAACCACCTGCCGAGTATACCGGAACCACCTGATCCACTCCCCAGAACCACCTGCCGGACACGCCAAAATCAGCTGCCGGCTACGCCAGAAACACTTGGCGGACACTCCAGGATCACCTGCCGGGCATGCCAGCACAACCTCTCCAAAGTGCCAGAAGCACGTGCCGGACAGGCCGGAACCATCTCCCGGACAGACCGGAAACACAGGAAACACTCGCCAGAACCACCTGTTTGACTCACCGGTCCCACCTGCCGGACACGCCAAAATCACCTGCCCGCTACACCAGAACCGCTTGGTGGACAAGCCGGAATCACGTGAAGTGCATGCCGACACAACCTCTCAGACGTGCCAGAACCTCGTGCCGGACACCCCAGACCCACATGCTGGACAGACCGGAACCACCTGCCTGACACGCCGGAACCACCGGCTCGACTCGCCGGAACCATTGCCGGACATGCAAAATCACCTGCCGGCTACGGCAGAACCACTTGGCGAACACTCGGGAATCACCTGCCGGGCATGGCGGAACCACCTCTCAGACATGCCGGAACCGCATGCCAATGACACCGGAAGCACCTGCCGAGCACGCCAGAACCACCAGCTCGACTCGCCAAAACCAACTGCTGGACACGCCAAAATCACCTGCCGGCTACGCCACAACCATTTGGTGAACACTTCGGAATCACCTGCCGGGCTGGCTGGAACCACCTGCCGGTCACGCCAACATCACCTGCCAGCTATGCCAGAACCACTTGGCGAACACCATGGAAACACCTGTCGGGCCAGCCGGAACCACCTCTCAGACGTGCCAGAACCATGTGCCTGAGATGCCGGAACCACACCCCGAACAGACCGAAACCACCTGCCAGACCCGCCTGAACCACCTGCCGAGCACGCCGGAACCACCTACTCGACTCGCCGGAACCACCTACCTGACACGCCAAAATCACCTGCCGGGTATGCCAGAGCCACTTGGTGGACACTCCGGAATCATCTGCCGGACATGCCAGAACCAGCTCTCAGACACACCAGAACCACGTGCCGGACACGCAGGAAGCACCTGCTGAGCATGCCTGAGCCACATGCTCGACTTGCAAGAAACACCTGCCAGACACGCCAAAATCACCTGCCGGGTACGCCAGAACCACGTGGCGGACACAAGTGAATAACCTGTCGGGCATGCCGGAGCCACCTCTCAGACGTGCCAGAACCTCGTGCCGGACACGCCAGAACCACCTGCCGGACAGACCGGAACCACCTGCCGGACACGCCGGAACCACCGGCTCGACTCGCCGGAACCACCGCCGGACATGCAAAATCACCTGCCGGCTACGCCAGAACCACTTGGTGAACACTCCGGAATCACCTGCCGGGCATGCCGGAACCACCTCTCAGACTTGCCAGAACCATGTTCCGGACACGCCGGTACCACCTGCCCAGCTCGCCGGAACCACCTGATCCACTCCCCAGAACCACCTGCTGGACACGCCAGAATCAGCTGCCGGCTAGGCAAGAGCCACTCGGCAGACACCCCCGGAATCACATGTCAGGCATTCCGGAACCACCTCTCAGAGGTGCCAGAACCACATGCCTGACACTCCGTAATCACCTGCCGGGCGTGCCGGAACCATCTCTCAGACGTGCCACAACCACGTGCCGAAGAGACCAGAAGCACCTGCCGAGCTCGCCGGAACCACCTGCTGGACATGCCGGAACCACCTGCCTCACAGGCCAAAATCATATGCTGGCTACGCCAAAACCACTTGGTGGACACTCCACAATCACCTTGCGGGCATGCCAGAACCACGTCATGGACAGATGGCAAACACCAGCCGGACCTGCCGGAACCACCTGCCGAGCACGCCGGAACCACCCGCTCGACTCACCAGAGCAACCTGCTGGACACATCATAAACACCTGTGGGGTACGCCAGAACCACTTGGAGGACTCTCTGGGATCAGCTGCCGGGCATTCCGGAACCACCTCTCAGACGTGCCAGAACCATGTGCCGGACACGCCGCAACCACCTGCCGAGTATGCCGGAACCACCTGCTCCACTCCCCAGGACCACCTGCTGGACACGCCAAAATCACCTGCCGGCTACGCCAGAACCACTCGGCAGACACTCCAGAACCACCTCCAGGACACACCGGAACCACCTGCCGGACACGCTGGGACCACCTGCTTGACTCGCCAGAACCACCTGCCGGACACGCCAGAATCACCAGCCGGCTACGCCACAACCACTTGTCGGACACTCCGGAATCACCTGCCGGGCAGGCTGGAACCACCTCTCAGAGGTGCCACAGCCACATGCAGGAGACGGCGGTAGCACCTGCGGAGAATGCCGGAAGTTCCTGATCCACTCCCCAGAACCACCTGCCGGACACGCCGGGACCACCTGCTTGACTCTCCAGAACCACCTGCCGGACACGCCAGAATCACCCGCCGGCTACGCCAGAACCACTCGGCAGACACTCCGGAACCACCTGCCGGGCATGCCGGAACCACCTCTCAGAGGTGCCAGAACCACATGCCTGACACTCCGGAATCACCTCCCGGGCTTGCCGGAACCATCTCTCAGACGTGCCACAACCACGTGCCGAAGAGACCAGAAGCACCTGCCGAGCTCGCCGAAACCTCCTGCTAGACATGCTGGAACCACCTGCCTCACAGGCCAAAATCATATGCCGGCTACGCCAAAACCACTTGGTGGACACTCCAGAATCAACTTGCGGGCATGCCGGAACCACGTCATGGACAGACGGCAAACACCTGCCGGACCTGCCGGAACCACCTGCCGAGCACGCCAAGCACCTGCTCGACTCACCAGAGCCACCAGCCGGACACATCAGAAACACCTGCGGGGTACGCCAGAACCACTTGGAGGACGCTCCGTGATCACCTGAGAGGCATGCCGGAACCACCTCTCAGACGTGCCAGAACCATGAGCCGGACACGCCTCAACCACCTGCCGAGTATACCGGAACCACCTGATCCACTCCCCAGAACCACCTGCCGGACACGCCAAAATCAGCTGCCGGCTACGCCAGAAACACTTGGCGGACACTCCAGGATCACCTGCCGGGCATGCCAGCACAACCTCTCCAAAGTGCCAGAAGCACCGATCCCGGACGGCCGACCATCTCCCGGACAGACCGGAAACCCTGCCGGGGAGACACCTGACGCGAACAGGCCTGCTCGCTCACCGTCCCATCCCGACACAGCAAGTCACCTGCCCGCTACACCAGAACCGCTTGGTGGACAAGCCGGAATCACGTGAAGTGCATGCCGACACAACCTCTCAGACGTGCCAGAACCTCGTGCCGGACACCCCAGACCCACATGCTGGACAGACCGGAACCACCTGCCTGACACGCCGGAACCACCGGCTCGACTCGCCGGAACCATTGCCGGACATGCAAAATCACCTGCCGGCTACGGCAGAACCACTTGGCGAACACTCGGGAATCACCTGCCGGGCATGGCGGAACCACCTCTCAGACATGCCGGAACCGCATGCCAATGACACCGGAAGCACCTGCCGAGCACGCCAGAACCACCAGCTCGACTCGCCAAAACCAACTGCTGGACACGCCAAAATCACCTGCCGGCTACGCCACAACCATTTGGTGAACACTTCGGAATCACCTGCCGGGCTGGCTGGAACCACCTGCCGGTCACGCCAACATCACCTGTGAGCTATGCCAGAAGCACTTGGCGAACACCATGGAAACACCTGTCGGGCCGGCCGGAACCACCTCTCAGACGTGCCAGAACCATGTGCCTGAGATGCCGGAACCACACCCGAAACTCAGCCGAAACCACCTGCCAGACCCGCCTGAACCACCTGCCGAGCACGCCGGAACCACCTACTCGACTCGCCGGAACCACCTACCTGACACGCCAAAATCACCTGCCGGGTATGCCAGAGCCACTTGGTGGACACTCCGGAATCATCTGCCGGACATGCCAGACCAGCTCTCAGACACACCAGAACCACGTGCCGGACACGCAGGAAGCACCTGCTGAGCATGCCTGAGCCACATGCTCGACTTGCAAGAAACACCTGCCAGACACGCCAAAATCACCTGCCGGGTACGCCAGAACCACGTGGCGGACACAAGTGAATAACCTGTCGGGCATGCCGGAGCCACCTCTCAGACGTGCCAGACTGATGCCGACACGCCAGAACCACCTGCCGGACAGACCGGAACCACCTGCCGGACGCGCCGGAACCACCGGCTCGACTCGCCGGAACCACCGCCGGACATGCAAAATCACCTGCCGGCTACGCCAGAACCACTTGGTGAACACTCCGGAATCACCTGCCGGGCATGCAGAGACCACCTTCTCAGACTTGCCAGAACCATGTTCCGGACACGCCGGTACCACCTGCCCAGCTCGC